>NC_056733.1:627257194-627289694 GCF_019279795.1 Protopterus annectens
TAAGAAAAACAAGCAGCACTCAACTCAAACCACTTCTCCTTGCACTTGTGTCTTTCAGCTTTTCCCAGTTAGGGGTTGTCACAGCAGAACTCCGGTCCACTAATGATTGGCAGTAGATTTTTACGTGCCGAGTTGCCAGCTCTGACGCACAACCTTCAATGAAGGTACGCCCATTCACGCATGTCTCCACACAGAGGATGCTATAGCTGAGAATCGAACCGGACAACGTCTTACTGTGAACTATAGTTCTAATTATAATTTATATTCAGCTTTATTAAAGTACCAAGTAACATGTTGAAAGTAGCAATCTCTGTGATAGCCCCACTTGTAAAAATGTTTCTTATCCAAAAAAGACCTGCTGCCTGACAACTATCTACTTGTTTCATGGGGAAAACATGATCAAAGTAAAAAATGAAAAGCAAACAGGAAACAAGTTCAACATACGTTGCTTAAAGGATTACTGCACAGGATATGGACCACACGTGATAGACTGGCATTCTGTTTAGTTTGCAGGTAAAGCCTGTAATGAGCTCTTAAAATAATGTAATCCTGTCCTTTATTACAAATACTGTCATATACATTTCAATACCCAAGGCTTATATGTTATCTAGTTATGTAAGTATTCTCTGCATGGCAACAACGGAAAGGCTTTCAATGTTGGCAATTCATTAACAGTATGCTTATTAAAATTTACTTGCATCTTACAATCTCAGACAAGCTTACCAGATAGTCGTTAAAGCATTGCTACTTAAACACAGAGCAGCAGGCACTTTCTGAATAATAATAAGCATAAATCAGCAGTATAAAAATATGACCGAAACCAGAACATTCTGCAAAATCAAGGACAGATGAAAAGCTATTGTAGTACTTGTGTCTACCTTGGATGGGGGGATAGTCTGCACATTTACACTGCATAACTGCTCCTTGCCTTGCTTGGACACATCCCGAGTCACTACATGGGGGAGTGGGGCGCAACAAGTATGTCACAATTTGAAATGTCTCTGGCTGACTGCGATGGCCCTGACACATTTATCATACCTCTCAACCTCAGAGCAAGAAATCTGGACAAAGCCATACATAGAAGTGGGACAAAGGCCCAAAAATAAGGACAATTTTTAAATATTGCTCTTATAAACTTAGAAAGATAATAGAATAGTAGGTCTTGCATTAGTGTGAATTTTCTGAAGGGTATGAAATCTGAAACCGAAATGTCTGTCATTATTTTCTAACTTCAGTCTTTAATGATTTGCCACTAATTTGCCAAAAAAACCCCACAATTTTATGACAAATGGACCAAAAATGTGATTCAAAAATATAAAATAGCCACACAATACAGCTGGGAACCTATCAAAGAAAGGACACTTTTTAATATTAATACTGCTAACTTAGGCAGCTGACAAAATAAAAGAATCCACATGCATTTCTGAAATAAAAGCAATATATAACTGATTATTACAGTTATTAATTGTAAACCCTCCATGTTTTCTTCCAAAATTGCAATTTTGCAGAGGGATTATTAGGGGAAGAGCAACATTTTGAACCAAATTTGGGGACAGTTGAGAGGTTTGGATATGCCTAATTTTATAAAGCAATTTATTTGCATGTACCTCTCAACCTGTTAATGCAGGAAATCTGGAAAAGGCCAAATATATGGGGGGGAACATATAAACAGTACTAAAAATTGCTCTTGAATAAACTGAGACAATTGATAGAATAACAGGTCTTGCTTTAGCATGCATTTTTCTGAAGGTTATGAAGTCTGAAACTCAGTGTCTGTCATTATTTAGTGACTTCATTCCTAAACGATTTGACAGAAAACCACAAATTTTATGAGGAACAAACCAAAAATAAGAAGCAAAAATCTCTTCATTCTGCAAAAATCTGGACAGTTGAGAGGTATAGTTTAGCCGGGGCTGTCTGAGTTTGCTGCCCCCCCCCTCACAAAATCATGGTCGAATGGAGCTTCCCCCCCTACAGCCATTCCAATGAACCATTACTTGGCTTTTTCGCCCCATTTACCATAAACACTAACCGGGAAAAGCCGAAAAATAAAAACCATAAACACTAATGTGCATACTGCTTTACTTCTGTGATGATTTGGACTTCATTTGAAAGTTTTATTTTGCATTTTACAGCGCAAACACTAATAGATATCATATCTGCTAAACAAAGCGATGCAGTCTCACAAAGAAAACAGACTTAGCATTAAAACTTCTCTGCCCTTGAAAACTCACATTCACTGAAATAGCATTGAAACCCACATTCAAAGAAAATGCATTTTGCCAGTGGCAGATTAACTTTGGGTTTGGGCTGTTTTCAAATCACAGGCCCCTTGCACATGAAACATACACATACTCTTTCATACACCTTCCTGATTGTATTAAATTATATTCCTTGTACAATACAGTACAGTTTTAGAGGGTGTTTTAAATTTATTGTTTTGAAATTTTTCCAGTAAACAATGAAACAAAATGCATGCACCAGTAATGACAAAACTGCCCAATTCAGAACATTTCCATCATAAAAGTCTACTCAAACTTCTACAGTCCACCAGTACCAGTACATATGCACAATCTCTGAAGAAGTAAAAGTCATCTAAATAATTCCATATTAAAGAGATCTGTAACTAATGAAGAGGTTGCTGCTAGCAAACAACTTTGTATTTCATTGTTTCATCTACAAATAAAGTGCCTGTTACCCTTGAGGAATAAATTGCCTATCTTACACTACAAAAATGATAAGCTAGCAATATTGCAATAGGGAATGGATGGCAAACTGATAACAGGTTCATAGTTACTAGGTATCTTCGCCAAAAAGGAGTGCAGCATCCACCCCCTTTGCAACACAGTATCAGCAATGCATCTCTCTATGGTGGGAGTAGAATCCACAGCCTTCTGCATCAAACACAAGTATACTACCTGTTGTGCTAGTAACAAGGTAAACAGACTCAGCATAAGCAGCACTAAACTTTTGCTCCTCTGCAGCTCTCAGCTCCTTGTAAAATCTACTCACTCAGCTGTATCTCTGAACTTTGCATCACAAAGAAATATGGAAAAAGCCAAAGTTTATTGTGGGGGGACAAAAGCCCAAAAACCAGGGACACATTTTAAACATTGTTTGTATAATGTTGGAAAGTTGCTAGAATAAAATGCTGTGTTACCACCATACATTTCACTGCCAAGCCTTAAACCCAGGACCCTGTGCAAAGCAGTCGGAGCAACATACCACTATGCCAAATCAGCTGTTCTGTGAAAGAGGAAGACAGAAACTTAAATGGCTACCATTTAGTGAATTCAGTTCTCACCATAGCACAGCTGTCAACCTCTTAGCACAAAACACCTGAACAAAGCCAATAATGGGTGAATACAGCCCCCAAACATTCAGTGAATTCAGTTCTCACCATAGCTCTCAATCTCTTAGCAAAAAACACCCGGACAAAGCCAGTAATGGGGGAATATAGCCCCCAAACATATTCATTGAATTCAGTTCTTACCATAGCTCTCAACCTTAGCACAAAAAACCTAGATGAAGCCAATAATGGGGGAATACAGTCCCAAAAATGGGAACAAATTTCAAATATCCATCTTATAAACTTAGAAAATTGCTAGAATAAAAGCTTTTGTGTTACCATGCACTTTCTGAAGAATATGAAGTCTGATATTCAATGCATGTCATTTTTAACATTTGTTAACCAGGGAAGTCTGACTTGGAACAAAAGCTAATTTTTAGCAGAGGCCCAGGGAGAAACACTCCAGACAGACATGTCTTTATAAGATGGGAAGACACTAGAGGAAACAAATACAGGGAGGGCATACAGACTCCACAGAGAAGGTAAGGCACCGCAGCCAAGAACCAAACCAGAGAACCTGTAGCTGTTAGGCAGCAATGCTACCACTGCACCAATGCACTACTGGCTTTGCAAGGACACAAAAATACAGAAACCACAGATTTTATGAGGAAGTGGAATAGAACAAGTATGAGAGAAAAATCTGGAATGTTTTTACAAATGGTGGTGGGTAAGGAATTCAGGCTCCTGCCACCTGAGCTCAAGGTACAGGGTTCAAGCCTTATTCTCTACTCACCACCATGTAGCAACTGGGGCATTTCACACACACACACCCTACCTGTCCTCCATAAAACAGCTGATCCACGAATCCTCCTGTTTGCAGCTGAAGTCCTCCACAAAACAGCTGCCGATCCTCTCCAGCTAAGTCTTCTGGCATCCTGGCCTGCGCATGGGTCTCCTGTGAGAGCACCCTGTCCATGAGAAGTAGGCTGGAGCCTCCATCCTCCAGGTGATGCAGTCTGGTGATCTTCCAGTTGTCACTGCACAGACCTGTGGGCTGGAAGGGTGGAGTTTCCTGCCTTCCCTATCTGGACTGCCTAACAGAGCAGTGTGGAGCTCTGGAATGAGCACACATGCATGCATGGAGTTCTGGTCTGCATAACACAGCAGTCAGGAACCATGCATGCATGCTTGGAGTCCGTGAATTTTTTTAATTTTATTTTATTTTTCAATTTTGTTTTATTCTACAGGTGGGGGGCTGCAGTCCTGCAGTACTATAGCACGAGCCGCCCCTGGGGAAGACTAAGGGTGGTTGAGTCTCTATCTTCATTAAGAACAGGCACACCTCCAGACTGATTTGCCAGCATGACACACTGGAACTTCTCCAGGAGCAACTGACAGTTGGCAAGACACCCATCCAAGTTATAGCCAGCTATAGACCCCCCCCTCCATGACTCAGGACACCCACTCCTCCTACCTGGACCTACTTAACTCCATCGAGGTACCTTGGTGACTTCAACTACCCCACCATAGACTGGGTGAACTATTCCTGCACTAATGCACTCACCCAATGATTCCTTCACTTCATCAGTTCTAAAGCACTAGACCAGCTCGTCTCATCCACCACAAGGGGAGATAACATTCTGGACTTGTTCTCACCAACATAGGTGATCACTGCACCACTCCCATAGAATGTTCTTCCCTGGTGAGATCAGATAATCGGTCTGTCTCATTCATAGTTTCTACCCCCAGCTATAACCAGGCTAAAAAACTTCTCAGAAACTGAGTACAACTTCCTAAGGGAGGGTATCAGTAGCTTAACACCACCACCACCCCCCCTCAGAGGATGCAGACAACAATGCTGAACAGTACACCAATGCAGTATACAAGCACCTGTACAATTGTATGGACTTAGCCATACCCAACAGAACTAAAACCTGCTCCTTATGGAAACATAAACCTGTCTGGTGGTCATCTTCTATCAACAGGCTTTACAACAAAAGGAAGAAACTGTTGTCCAAGGGCAAAAAGGAACAAATTCCAAATAGTAAAAACTCCATCCTTAGCCTCCACAAGCAAATTAGATCACTAGTGAAAACCTCCAAAGCCAATTATGAATTGAAACTAGCCTCCAAAACAAAGGGAAATTACAAAGCCTTCTTCAGTTACGTCAGGAACTTCGATGGCAAAGCCGAGGTTTGTTCCAAATTAGTACATAACAGTACTTGCACTGATCCTGTTGACTTAGCCAACCTGCTAACAGATAGGTTCTGTGCAAACTTCGCCTCCCTGCCCCTCAAAGGCCCATTCAACATCCCCAATACTTGTCCCAAGCACCTCACATCTCCATAGATCATGTGTTAAAGACCCTATCCAAGGTAATGAACACAGCTTCCATGGGAACTGATAGTATCCCAGCCTGTATTCTGCACCATCTCCAACAAGAACTAGCTTCATCACTGAGTACCCTGTTCAACCACAGTCTAAGTACAGGCTTAATTCCAGCAGAGTGGAGAATTGCCACTGTCATCCCTTTGTACAAAGGTGGTGCCACTACTGACCCTGGAAATTATAACCTCATTAGCTTGACAAGGTTGATCTGTAAAGCCATGGAGCATATTATAATGGATCTCATAAACAAGGACATAGGCAATCTCCAAGGATTTGACCCCACCCAGTTTGAATTCGTCAAGGACAGATCTTGCCTATTGAACCTGGTTGACTTCTTTGAGGCTATCGCCAAGGCTCTGGATGAGGGAAAGTCAGTACATACAGCTTACCTTGACTTGGTCAAGGCCTTTGACACAATCCCCCACTCGGGCATCATCGAAAAGCTAACAAAACTTGGTGTAAATCCCTGTCTCATCAGGTGGGTGGCCAACTGGCTCACAGATAGGACCCTCAAGGTCAAAATATGTGCCTCCACCTCTGACAGCAGACCTGTCACTAGTTGTTCACCAGGGATCTGTCCCAGGTGTTTGACATCTACTTCTCAAAGGTCCAGGAAAAGACAAAAGGCCTGTGGCTGTCCAAGTTTGCAGAAGACTAAGTTAGATGCTGTCCTTGACTCCCCAAATGATGTCGACATACTGAAAGAGGGTCTCACAGCAACAAATGACTGGTGCCAAAGTCATGGCCTCAAGTGAAATGCAAAAAAATTTATTATTATACTACCATTTGGCAAAAAACCCGGCCCCTACTGGTTACCACATCAATGGTAACCCCCTAAGCACACAACTTGTGGTGAGAGACCTGGGTACTCAGATTGACAACAATCTCACATTCGACCATGATGTAGCGGCAGTGGTCAGAAAAGCCTTTTACTTGGTTCATCTCATAAGTAAAGGGATTACATCCAGAAAAAAATGAGGTTATTACCTCTGTGTACTTCTCCCCCATTAGGCCAATAATTGAGTATAATGCCCCATTTGGTATGTACCTCTCTAAACATCTGCACCAACTGGAAAGGCCACAGAAATGCCTCACAAATAAATCCATGGCGTCCAACACCTGTCCTATGCAGACAGGCTCAAATCACTATCAGTCTGCTCGGTATTGTACAAATTGCTCAGAGGTGATTTGTATTTCGCCTACAAGGCAGTCTCGGACCCTGTCTTACTAGAGATGCTCCATATCCATTAGTCTAACTCATTACCTGCTTGAAAGGCCTAAATCTAATATGCAACATGAACAAAACCTGCTGGAGAGACAGGTTTGTCTCCCAGGAGCTGCCCCGTCTCTTGAGTAGACTTCCCATACATGTCAAACAGAGTACCTCACTGACCCTCTTCAAGCGCAACCTTGATGAGTGGATGGGAAGCCACAAATTTGTCTCAGGGGTTCCAGCTGTTTCCCTCATTGACAGGGGTGACAGGTGCTCACTGAGGTTTCTTTTTTGGGGTAAACTCTTGGCTAAGCTTGTAAGGGCCCCAAGGCCATTAGTCTAGTAACCTCCTATGAACCAATGATCCTATGTACCTATGAAGGGAATAGTTACCGGCCTAAAAGTAAATGTATTTCAGGATGACAGGCAACATGGATATACAGTTAATCAAGCATATCTTTCTAGTTCCTTTTTGACTTTGTGCCTGTTGATTATCAAGCCATTCCAAAATGGACTCAGATAATTTGCTACTCTGTTTGAGGGACTAGACCCAGGTACCATATAGGATTAGAGGCACCCAAAACAGCTACCATACAAGTAGCCATGGGTGTTGCTTGTACCCTTTCCAGCATCTTGGCAATTGATTGTGCTATCATAGCCCTAATTCTACCCCTGGGGGGGCAAGTGACCTGGATCACTGTGGGAACCCACTATGCATTCCCTCTTGAGAGATTTTTAAAGTCTACCTCCAAACAACACCATGTTGTGGCAAAACCCCATCTTCCCAGGATGCTGTATGTGATTCCACCCTTCCCACATGGAAGTGTGGCAGCTTGTATCTCTGCTGTGTCCCTCCATCCCTCCCAGAATGGGTCTGCCCGCCTTCCTCTACCAGTGCTGATATATCCTGAGCCACTAATTGTTGGGTCACATGGGCCATAATCAGGGCTTTATCCCTCTATGCTACCAGTGCTTAAGCTGACCAGATCTGATCTACAACAAGTATAACAAGGTCACTAGTGCACAACAGATGGACTCCTTAGCATCAGGCATATTCTTGGATGTCATCAGAGGTCTTGACAGTTGTCAGATTAGAGGCTGAAAGCAAAGTTAAAAAATTAGGGAACCCAGGAAATGTATATATATGGAGAAGCACATAAGCACAGTTGTAGAACTCAGGGATTATAATGAAAGGCAGAAAAAATAATGACCAGTGTGGTAGCAAAGGGTCAGTGCTTGAAATGTTTGTCATCAGAATACATATTTTTTGAAGCTGTGGCTCTGTAGTTGAAGGCTACTGTTTACCAATGATATTAATCTAGGACTGACAGAGAATATAGGGAAGGCAATTGCAGTCTGAGTTCAAAGTTTGTTAAATGGCCAGAGATGTGGAAGCTGAGTTTCAATGTTAAGAAATGCAATGTTTGGTGCCACAAAAGAAAGAAATAATCTGATGAAAAAATCAAATACTGTAACTCATGTGAGATCATGTAGGAAGCTACAAACGTTAACTGAATCCCAAAGTTCATTACTGAGATGTGGTTTCACCCAGTAAAAAGTAACACTGCCTGTTTACAAGGTTCTGATGCTACCTCACCAGCACTGTCGTGAGGAGGTCTTGAGGCCATACCATAAAAGGAAGGCACAGTGTACTTTACAGCACCTGACAACAATGATGATACAGGAAACGGTGAGATTGGTGCATGAAAAAAAAAAGATTCCTGGGGTCATTCAGACTTGAGAATAGTAAAGTGGAGAGGCAGACATATGGTAATCCAAACACCTTTGTTAGTTAAAAGAATGTTAGAATGGACCTGGTAAAGCCAAAAGAAGAAGAAATAGAAAATGGCATTAGTGGGAGTCGCGGGATGCCAGGTCCTGGACTAATGTGAGGCAGCATCATTTCCCGAGAAGGCTGCAGACCATCTGAAATACTTTCCCAAATAAGGTGTACCGACCTTTAAGTGGGGATGAAATCCACATGTTAAAAGGGAGGGTAAAGATGAGGAGGAGGAGGAGGGGTGGCACAAGCACGTTTTCTGAGGGGAGACAAACCAGACATCTGCTCAATGGGTTTAATTAGTACATCTGACTAAATTTGACAGCTATTAGCTTTCTTCTGCTAGAATGTTATTGGTTGGTATAACAGCATGTTACATAAGTCCAGAAATATCACGTTTGTTCTGTGTTGCAAGGATTCAGCAGCCCTAGTACACACACACACACACACGTGTACTCGTATACACACACACACACACCATTTGTCCCTCTTACCTTCATAGCTGTCCACGATCCAAGTAGATCCCATCCCTTCGTTCATAGACCATTACATCCCATAGCTGGTGCGTTCAGTAGATCCCATCCCTTACATCCCATAGCTGGCACGTTCGAGCACATCCCCGCGAGATCTAGAGCACATCCACCACGCGCGTGAGATCCCTGACGAGACACCAGCCTGCCGACGTTGCAGTCCGGGTCCGATCTGTTCCCAGCGACAATCTATGCAGTTTAAAACTGCATAGACTTCTGGGAGCTCCATTCTTCATGTTTCCCAGTCTGGACTGCTGCTGAGACAGTCTGCACATGCTCCAGACTGTCTCAGCAGCAGTCCGGACTAGTGCGCATGTGCGAAAGTCTGCGATTTTTTAATTTTTTTTTTTATCTTTTCTTTTTCTTTTTATTTCTTTACTTTTTCTTTTTATTTCTTTATTTTACAGTTGAAGGGGCTGCAGTCCAATAGCACGGGCTGCCCCTGCTTATATCTAATGCTACAGAGGGTGCATCTAGGGGAGCTGGAATGGGCATTTCCTTTAGTAGATATACCGGGCTACAATTATGGGAGTTTGCAGAGCACTTTAAGACATTCTTTGTCAATGCCTCTTATGATGGATCAACTTAATTTTTTTTTCAATGAACATATATATTAAATTATCACATATGACATAGACAATCTTACATTTATATAAAAGGAAAACAAATAAAATGATACCACTTTAGTTGCAAACATTATACATTATAGATACCATTGAAACAACTAGTTGCAAACATTATTCCTCACTTAAAATCTATCCAGTTATTGTCATTTAAGCATTATATGGCTCATTCAAATCCTGCTTCTTAAACCTCATTCCTTCTTTGCATATATTGTTCTCACAATTCCCATTTTTCCTATGTAGTTTGCTAGTTCCCCTTTCTAAAGATCCCAATTCCAGTTGTTTTATCCCTGTTACTATATTCACTGCTGCTAGTAAAGTTGGCCTAGACTTTGATTTCCATTTTCTAGTAATTGCTTTTTTGGCAGTTACCATAGTTAGACTCAGCAAGGCTTTGCTATGTCTAGGCAATCCTGATTCTGTATCATAGCTCAAAAAATCATCTCCCCAGTCAATCCAATCCACTCACCCAGCATCTTTGACAGAGTGGTCTGCAGGGAATCCCTAAAGTCTGCCAGCTCATTACACTCCCAGAAAATATGCTCCAAGCCACCTCTTTCTTGCTCATCACACCTCTAACATTTGCTATCCACCTGAGGAAAAATTCTTTGGAGTCAACTTGGAATATAAAAATACCTGTGTAAACACTTATAGGTTCATAGGTTGGTACTGGGCTATCTGCCCAAAGGCATATATTAGCCCAGCCACATTGTGCGGTATTCACCACCCCTTTAGTAGTTCCCTAGACCCTTGTACTAGCAGCTAGTACCCTTGGCCCCTATCTAGTAGTGCTGTTGGTGTGATCCCCGTTGTGAACTTTCTGTTACCCATCCACTCATCAAGGTTCCTCTTGAAGAGTGATAGTGAGGGGCTCTGTCTTATGTAGATCGGGACCCTGTTCCATAGTAAGGGAAGACTCTGCGAAGGGAATCTATCCCTCCAGCATGTTCTATTCATTGTTGTGTTGAGGTTTATATCCCTAAAGCATGTAGCTCGAGTAGATTTGGTTTTGCTAAGATGGAGCATGTTCAACAATTCTGGGTTGGACATGGCTCTGTACATTAGACAGAGATTGCCTCTGAAAAATTGGTATGCAACAGAGAACAGTCTTAGCTTTTTCAATTGTGCTGCATAGGGCAATTGTTTGAGGCCAGTAATCTTCTTGGTTAGGTACCTCTGTGGTCTCTCCAGGCAAAGATCCTAAATCTAGACTTTGTTGCATATTTGGGAGATATACATATATTCCCCATTGGCTGTTTGTGAATTGCTTATCCAATCTCTCTTCCCAATCCTTTCTAAACTCCTCTGATTGATTCTTATAATTATCATGCAACATTTTATATGCTTTACTAATTATTCCTTTTTTTAACTGCAGCTTTTGTTCTAGAGTCTATTAAAAACTCTACCAGTGCTGGTCTTTCATTTAGGACCCCCTATTTCTTTCTTTTTGTCTACAGTCTGATAACAATCCTTGATAGGGAAAGCAGTCTCTAACCTGCATTCCAAATAAATTCTTGGCCTCTTCCCATTCTGTTACCTTTCCCTTTCTAGTTATTTGCTCCCAATATCTTAGTTCCTTTGCCAGTTTTCTCCAGTAAATTCCAGCCCTGCCTTGCTTATTATCTGTATCCCTAACCACAGCCATCCCTATCCACAGAATCTCTTTTCTCCATTCTCCTGCTGGTTTAGTTCTTAGAATGCTCCCTGCTATTTTATGAATATAATACTCTGTATGATTTTTGTTGTTCTCCTTAAGAGTCTGCATCCAAAATCCCAATCTCTCCTTATTTCTTGAACTTCCTCCCTGTATCATCATTCCGTTCCACTTTGAATTATAGTTTACAGTTTTCTGCTTGTGCTATGTATAAGAGCCTAAATTGTGTTCCTCTAAAATATCCCCTCAAACTGAGTAATTCTAGTCCTCCTTGTTCTATTGGACTGACTTTATTTGATCTAAAATTGAAGGAAATTATTCCCATGACCAAAAAGTATGGCAAATCACTATCTGCCAGAGGGATCAAATTCTTAACCCCTCAGTGGACCTTCTCCAGAAACCAGAAGAGAATATGGTGTAGAAAATGTCAGGGATTTTCACCCCACTGCCCTGGAGAATGAACAACCCATGGCAGGGGGGGAACTCACATAATGGTCATCACCTGAGAGGCAGAGGTGGCCCACAAAATCAAGGCTTCAGATGTCCATTCTCTGAGAAGCCTTTCTAGCATTCCTGAAGGGTTGCCTGACTGCCTCTCTCTCTGAACCAGTTGGGGGTTGTCACTCATTCGTCTCTAACCCATATAACAAGAAGGCTGGGGTTTTCATTTAGATGCTTTAATATGTAAAAACACATCAAGATTGATAGCAAGAGCATTAAGTATGACTGGACTAACAGACAGACCTTACATACATGTGTGCTTACATCTCAACTGCTTACTATAAATGTGGTCATTTCCCTTTATTTATTTGTTTTATGCAATTCGGACTTTATTTCAAACATTTTCCATAGTAATTCAAATATTTTTATCAATATCGTACATATCTGTTTATTCTTAAATTATTTAGAATGTTCTGTATGCCTCGTTTCACATTATGCGAAAAGAAATAGTGCTGAGCAAGTTTTAATACCTGAAATTTGTTTCTGATCTATTTTGTGAAGTTTATACATTTTGGGGATGATTGGCTTGTCTCTTTTCTTCCAGCTCTAAGCAAGTGCCTCTATTCGCTCTACCCAAGCCTCCTTTGAATTCATGCCCCTTGGATATGCCAGTTTCTGATTCCTTGCCCTTTAGACATGCCTCTTATGACACCATGTCACTTGTTCGTCTCTAACACATAGAAGGCTGAGGTTTTCGTTTAGACGCTTAATACATGAAAACACATCAGGATTGATAACAGCATGATTGAGTAAGAATAAACTAGTTAACAGACAGCCCTTACATACATAAATGCTTACATCTCAAATGCTTACTACAAAATGTAAGTTTAGCTTGCACGTGCTCGGTATTTATACATTTGTGCAAGCCCTTGGGTAGTTTCTTAAAAGTATATACAAACATGTTGATCTACAGGGATCATTTATCTCTACATCCACTGACCTGGAAGTCCATCACTCAAGACAGGTGGGTGTTGAGAATAATTCTCTTTTTGTTCCACTCCTTTACACCCTAGAATTACTGATTTTTCACCCTCACAAAGAGAGGAAGCCATTTTAGAGATAAAAAAGCTTCTACTTAATCAAGTCATCCAAAATGTCCCACCAGACCAGAAAGGATCCGGAATTTAATAAAGGTTCTTTTTAGTGCCAAAGAAAAATGAGGACCTAAGGCCAACTCTCTACCTAAGTTGCTTAAACAATTTTGCGAAACAGACAAAATTCCAGATGGTCACTGTTCAATCAATTCTTCTGCTGTTGCGGAAAAATTACTGGATGTGTGCAGTAGATCTCCAGGATGCGTACTACCACATAAAAACTGACTGTCAATCCAGGAGATATCACTGCTTCTGGGTCAGAGCCAGTCACTTCCAATCCAGGGCTCTGTCCTTTGGACTCACCACAGCCCCCCCCCCCCCCAGGGTGTTTACAAAATGCATGGCAGTAGTGGCAGCTTGAGTATGGCTGCAGAAGTTTTGAGTGTTCCCCTACTTGGGCGATTGGCTCAACTCTATACCTTCCAGGGATCTACTCAGTCAAGCCAGGGACTCCTTGCTCCATGTATGCAATGATTTGAGAATAACAGTCAATCTACAAAAATCCTTACTGCAACCAGTTCAATTTCTGAAACTTATCAGGGACTGTTTTAGACACAAGATCTCTGATAGCATGACCCCCACAAACACAGATCTCATCCCTCCACCAACAAGCTCATCAAGTTTTGTCCTGCCAGAAACCACCCAACAGGTTTATTCTTTGTCTTTTAGGGTCCATGGCTGCTTTCATTACATTGATTCCATTAGTGTCACATCCTCACTAATAAGGTTGGATCACAGTGCTGTCTCATTTGAAGTAAAAATCCACCAAAAATATAGTTAAACCAGTAACAGGAAGTATTTAAAGGCAAACTACATCCTATTAAGGGTTTAGTTTATCAAAATTCAAGGCTCATCCCAACCCCAAGAGCACAGCTGCTTATGTAGAATTATTCATGGAGTGACTATACAAACATGTGAATAGCTGTAGAGGGGCTGCTGTACCTACCAGAAATAAACACAAAACAAACCCCACTGGTGGAATCCTCACCTAATCAGGGTATATAGTAAAAGAAGAAGACTCATAGCTAAAATTAGGAAAGGCAACACCATCAAAGAGAAGTGCCCTCTTATACAACTAAACAAGAAAGTATAGAGGTGTAATTAAGTCCACCAAGGCCAACTATAAGGTCAGGATAGCCTTACAGGCTAAGAACAATCAGAAGGCCTTCTTTAGCTACATCTGGGACCTTAGCGGTAACACACAATAGTGTGTTGAACTGGTGGTGAATGGTACCCCCTACATTGACCAAGGTGACAAAGCAAATCTGCTGGCTGATAAATTCAGCTCAAGCTTTACTCTCCACTCCACCCCAGCTCCACCAGATGAAATCTGCTCCAACAGTACTCACTAAAGCCAATAACGCCACCTTTCTTGGGTCTGAAAACATTCCTGGTTGCCTCCTGAACAGTCTAAAACATGACTTGTTGGAACCACTTGAGTCACTCTTCAATTACAGCCTAGAAACAGGCTACATTCCATGTGAATGGAAGACCATCACACTCATTCCCCTCCACAAGGGTAGACTATCAACCGACTCTGGGAACTACAGACCCATCAGTATAATACGCTTAATATGCAAAGCCATGGAATAAATTAGCATGGAAATGATAAGCAAGGACATTGGCAACCTACAGACACTGGATCTATCCCATTTTGGCTTTGTTAAGGGAAGATGGTGATTATTTAAATTGGTAGACTTCTTTAAGAGGGTCACCAAGGCAATGGACAAGGGTAAACCAGTGCATACTGCATGTCTTGACCTGGCTAAGGCATTTGATACAATAACCCGTTTAGGCATTGTTGACAAGCACTTTAAGCTAGGCATAAATAAATAAAACCTTTCATAACTCATTGGATTGCTGGCTGGCTCACAGACAGGACCCAAGAAGTAGCAAGACCACCTCTACCAAGAGACTGGTCACCAATGGAATACCTCCGGGCTGCATACTGTGCCTGCTCCTATTTGGCATCTATTTCTTGGAAGTCAAGGCTAACATTCAAGGCCTCTAGCTCACCAAGTTCACAGATTACTGAAAAATGCCCACAAAGGTTTCTCACCAGAATTCAGGGCACGAATATTCTGTTCTATGTTTCTTTTTAAAACATTTTTATTGAATTATCAGTTATGACATAGGCAAACTTACATCTATATAAAAGCAATCAAACCATATTAACAAGTTTACATTGTATATTATATATCATATAATCTAAGCGAGATTACATAAATTATTAAATTCCTGCCTTCTCTTAAACCTCATTCTTCTTCCAAAACAAATCTTCCCAAAAATTCCATTTTTTTTCTACGTAATTTACTCTTATCCTTTTCTAAAGATCCCACTTCCTGTTCATCTCTGTTACATTATTCAGCTGTTCAAGTATAGTTGGCTTAGATTTTGATTTCCATTTTTTAGTAATTGCTTTTTTGGCAGCCAACAGAATTAAGCTTGACAAGGCCTTGCTATGTCTAGGCAATTCAGATCTCGTATCCCAGCTATCATTTCATTAGTTATATTCATTTGCTTGCCCAGTATTCCTGACAGAGTACTCTGTAGGACATTTTTAAAGTCTCTCAACTCATTATACTCCCAAAACATATGTTCCCAGTTATTTCTTTCTTCACCATCACAATTCCCGTATTTGCCATCTACCTGAGGAAACTTTTTTTGGAGTCTGCTTGTGGTATAAAAACATCTGTGCAAACACTACCAGACAAAACTTATAAATCTTCTAGATTTTGTTGCATATTTGGGAGCCAAATATATCTCATCCGATTGTTTCATTGTAAATTACTTGTCCATTCGGTCTGTCCTCCCAATATTTTCTAATCTCCTGTGATTGATTCCTATAGTTATCATGTAATATTTTATATGACCTACTAATTATCTCTTTTTTAACAGCCAATTCTATTCTAGATTTAACTAAAACTTCACCAGAGCAGGTATTTCACTTAGTATTCCCCCATCCCTTTCTCTTTGTCTGTACTCTGATGTCAGTCACTGAGAAGGAAGGCAAACACTAGCCTGCAGTCCAAATGTCTTCTTGTCTCTTCCCATTCTGTTACCTTTCCTTCCCTAATTAATTGTTCCATATATACTGGTTCCTTTGCCATCTTCTTCTAGTAAATTCCAGCCCACTCTTGTCTATTCTCTGTACCCCTAATTACAGTCATCCCTATCAGTAGAATCTCCTTTCTCCATTCCTGTGTTGGCTTAGTTCTTAGTATACTTTATGCTACTTTATAAATAGAATATTCTGTATAACTATTATCCAAAATCCCATTCATTCCCTATTTCTTGAATTACTTTCCTGCTTCATCATCATCCCTTTCCACTTTGAATTATAACTTTCTGCTTGTGTTATATATATGAGCTGTAACTGTGTAGCTCTAAAATTTCCCTTCAAATCAGGTAATCCTAAGCCTCCTTTTTCTTTTGGAAGGATCAGCATATCCCACTTGACTCTTGCCCTCTTCTCCTCCCAGATAAAATCCTTCAACTCTAATAATTAATGTCCATGTCTTCTTTGGTGGATAAAAACATGCCTGACTTGTATATAAAACTAAAGGACTAAAAACATTTTCAGTGCTTGTATCTTACTATCTATATCCATAAACAGGGCCTTCCAGTTTCTCAGTTTTTGTATTATCTTTTGTTTAGTCTCTTCCCTCATATTGTTAGCTGCCATAACAGAATCCTTTTTAGCCCATACTCCTAAATATTTCATTTTATATTGTCCCCAGAAATATGGGTATTGCTGAACCAATTCATGTATGGGTATATAGTTTACAGCTATAGCCTTTGTGTTGTCTTCATTAAGTTTATATTCTGAAAAAGACAACTGTCTCAGAATGTTCCACAATACTGAGTTGTCTTTTTCTAGTTTTATCAGGTACAAAATAATATTATCTGCAAATAAAGCCAACTTTTCTTGATTTACCAATTTATAGCCTTGAATTTCTGAGCCCTTATTTTCTCAGTCTGTTTTATATATTCAAACGCTTAAATGTTCAAATCACTAAAGATCGAACTTTAGTGATTGATTAAATGTTCAAATATATTAAAAATTAAAAAAAAAAAAACTAAAAAGAAATTAAAACTAAAGGGTGTAAGCCCTGCACCCCCCATACCCCCCGCTACTTAAATATACCAACTCCAAGATTGCGCTACAGTGTAGGGAATGGGAAATTTTCCATTTCCGCACTGTAACACACTGAAGTGCGATCTCGGAGTTGGTATATTTAAGTAGCAGGGGGTGTGGGGGTTGCAGGGGGGCTTGCCCCCTGCTTAAACCGTTTGCTTTTACTTTTTTTTTGTTAAATATTAATTTTTAATATATTCAAACACTTAAATGTTCGATCACTAAAGTTCGATCTTTAGTGATTCGAACATTTAATCGTTCAAATATATAAAATAGACCCTATTTTCTTTGACAATGTCTCTAAATATAATGTATATATTACAAAGCAAAAGATGACACCCTGTCTGGTTTCTCTGCTCAGACATAACCTATCAGAGAAGAGCCCTCCCACTATAGTTTTTTGCCTCTGATCCCTATTATAGTCTCCTAATTAACCTTATTACTATGTCAAGTGATGCAAATGCTTCTTTCATTCCCCTACTCATAAATTTCCAGCTTACTCTGTTGAATGCTTTCTGTACATCAAAACCTACCAAGAGTAGAATTTTCTTATATTCTGCTTTCTTCTGGATCATTATTGTTTTATTAATGTTGTGAAATATTTGCCCCTCCTCCCCAACAAAACCACATTGATCCATATCTTTCAATTTTTGGCAACATCTTTGCCTTTCTTTTAGCTATTACAAACATAAATACTTCACATCTGTTAGTACTCTTGTGCAGTAAGCAACAGACTATATCACATGTTCATCTGTTTGGAGTTAAGCTGCACCTAGGCTGTAGCTACAAACATCTGCATTCAATATTGTCTGCTTACTGACATCACAATATGCTAACACAGGAACTGTTGTAAGTATTTATTTAATTTTGTTGAATGCTTATTCTTCAGCATATCCCCAGGACCGTGGCACATTCTTCTTTACCAAATCTCTTAATGGATGAAGAATCGTGGAAAGGTCTCTGGTACAAACTTACCCAAATCATTAATTATCCCTAAGGCTTGTATCAACTCAGTCACACAAGATGGCTCTTGCAATTCAGTTATTGCCTGAACCTTGCTTGCATCAAGTTTGATATCACTTGCACTTATATGCTGCCCTATTTTCTTAAGTAGCCTTTGTCTTGGTTTAGCTTTTGACCTGAATTTCTGATAGTCTGCTACACTATCTCTAACCTAAATCATATGTTTCTTTGGACTAAATACTAGGATTTCATCCATAACAACAACATCCATACCCTGAATAAATCATTCATTTTATACTGAAAGATTTCAGGTGCTGCAGTTATACCAAATAGCCTTTTGAAACAAAACTTTGCCATGGGGGTAATGAAGATGGTTTGCTTTTAACTTTTGTCTAAAAGTATATGTCAGCATCAAGCATGGGAAATACTTTTGCATTAATAAGCTTGGGTACTATATCTTCTAATGTAGATGCAATGGACATTCCTCTTAAACTGAATGCAATGAACCTTTCTCTCACAATTGTATTATTGATTTTTCTTAATTCTATTCATATACTCCCTTGATCATTCTTTTTAATTACTGGGACTATGGGAGTATAGATTAGTACTAGATTAGATTAGTACTAGGCTACCTGCCCTTTCAGGCCATTTTAAGCCTAACCAGTTACCTCATGTGAGAATCAAACCCTGCACCTTGTGTCTGTAAGGTAAACACCTTAACCATTAGGCCAATCTCCCTATCACTCAGTTGTCTCCATTACACTTTCAATAACGTCAAGATTTTGCATTCATTTACATTCTGCCTGTGCTTTTGACAGCATAGCAAAATGGCATCCTTCTGGGTGTAGTTAAGCCTTCTGGACTAGCATTCATTTTAAACTTGCTCTTAACAGGTTCCCAGTTATGCAAGCTGACTTCGCCAAACATGACCAAATTGGCTTCATTTATTCCAGCAATTAAGCCCATTTCACATGTTACAGCTTTGTTGAAAAGATTATTTATGTGCAAAGCATCAAGAACATAAACCTGAAACTCAAGACTTGTGCCTCTTGGTCCATGGCATGCAAAAGTGTGACTACCTCAATCTCTTTTGATTCTTTGCCTGATTTTGTTGCTACAGGAAATCATGTAAATCTCTGTCTCCAAGCAGGCCAGCCAATGGGTTTTGAGAAATCAAAAGTCTGGTAGGTCAAACTTTATCTTTTTGCATTATCTTTTGTTTAATCTCTTCTCACATATGCCTAGCTGCCACAATAGAAACCTTTGTAATCCAAACACCTAAATACTTGTGTGACAATGTGAGGTATTGCCAGCGATGCCAAAAGTAGGGCAGTGGATGTGTAACATAAGCCAGCATAGCTAGCTGGTGTTTTGTAAAGAATTATATGTCATTTGTATGTCAAATTGACTGGTACAGATGCTTGTGTTGAAAAATGTATTTGTAAAGCTGCTTGTGTTAAATTGTACCAACAGTGTGTCCTGCTGGACAGCAAATAAGCACACCTGTATGTTAGACTGTATTATAACTGTTAGAGAAGAGGTTAAGCTCAGATCCATCTAACTTTGAAAAAATAGTTTGAAATTAAATTACTTAATTTATGCCATAAAGATTGTATTTTACAGTTCTGATTGCAGCCAGAGGCAAAATATCTGGGAAAACAAGGACTAGGCATCCAGGTCTATTGTCTCTAGCAGGGAACCAACTGGTATACTGGAAGAGTGGAAGTGCTGGAATGGTTTTATGACTTCCAGAAGCTGCAACAGATTTTAGCAAAATCCTGTGTGTGTGTATTATTAACACACACATGTTAAATCCTGGCAGCTTATAGTAAAGTTGAGGTAGTATGGGGACCAAAGTCAGATGACCAGATGTATGTGATGTCATTCTGTAATCCAGGACAAAAATAATGTTTTAATACTAGATGAGACTGAACTCTCAGGGCAGTCTGTTGTTGGAACCTGACAAAGAAGGACCCCTCACCTACTTCATCTTGCCTTGGTCTAGTAAGTAACCAGGGAATAGTAATTCTTTAGATCAGTCATGAAAATATAGTGAGATTAGTTAAGTACTGTTTTTCTGTATCTATGTGAATCTGTTCATCTATGTTATTTTAATATTTCCTGTGTCTGAAACTCTGGTGTTTATTGTAAACAAATATTATGTATTTTTATGTTCTTTTATTAATTATTATTAACTATATCTAAACTTTTCATTATGGCTGGTCCTTTACAGCATATTTTAACTTTGAGAGTACTTATAGCTATTCGGTGACTCTGTGGCCACTCCTAAAAGCCTTACTGCATCTGTCAAACACTATAATTTGTATTAATGTTAATTTCACTCAATATAATCGAGTACCCTTGTAAAAGCCTTAGAGTAGCTGGCTTTGGAGTGTCGGGTGGCAGTGTAATTACCTTATAGTTTGGGCAGAAGGGGGCATAGCTAGTAAATCTGTGCCAGTCTTTCCCAGGTGTGTGTGTGTGTGTGTGTGTGTGTGTGTGTGTGTGTGTGTGTGTGTGTGTGTGTGTGTGTGAAAATCAAATCTCAGAGTGCGTTTGTCAGCTGCTTGGAGCAGGGACAAAAAACATTGGTTTCACAGAGAGGGTGCTGGAGGACTTGTCTTGGATACTTGGCTGAGGACTCAACTCTTCAGCTGTGCCAGTGGGTAGTCTTACTGGGGGCCTGGAGATAGAGAGGGAAAGACAGAACCAGCCCCCGGACTGTGTGTGTTCCCTATGTGCTGTTAAGGGAAATTGTGCTTGATGCAGAGAGCTGCATCTGGAAATACTGTGTATATCTATTTTGCTTCAAGTGAACATCCCTCTCTACTGTCAGTGGTGAGGATTAAGGCTCCTTGATTACTGGCCCAGAGAGGGGATGTCACATATGAGCAGTGGTGTAGATATTAATTGAATTTCTGTAGCCTGTAGGCAGTTTTCAGTGAAGGTGTGTGTACTCTCAGCAGCCACAAGGTAAACATTCAGAGGTTCATTATCACAACAGTTTTATTTATTTTTTGTTAGTTTAGTTTAGTCAGGAAAAGCAGCAAATACGTCAACAGAGGATTATGGCAAACTGACAAAGAACCAGTTGGCCAAGGTGTATGAAGCCAAAGGACTGGTGCATGCCAACCTGACTAAAGAGGAAATGATTGCAGCCTTAGTTGCAGTTCAGAACAGCAACTAGGAGAATAACCAGTCTGGTGATGGGAATTTGTAGCAGTCAAAAACAGGTAAGTTCACATTTTCCTCAGAGCACTTAAAAACCTGCCTGGAGTTAGAGACTTGAATTGGAGGCCAAACATTCAGCAGAGAGACTGTAGCATTTGGAGGGTGAAGAAAATGGGAAGCAGCATCAACATGAGAGGGAGATGCTGACTCTTCCCCAGGGTCATGGACGTATTGGGGAAGGGAATAGCTGAACTAAAGACGCAATAAAGGTCAGTACATTTCTTCCACAATTTACAGAGGGTGATAAGTTTAATAGTTTTATTCATCCTTTTGAAAGAGCATGTAAACAGTATAATGTTGACCAAGTGGTCTGGTACAGTTCCTGACCCCCTTACTCCATGGTAAAGCTGTAAATGCTGTTTCTAAATTGTCTGATATTGACTGTTTAAACTATGATAGAGTAAAACATTGTTTACTATAATGTTTTAAGTTAACACCTGAAGCTTACAGGAAAAAAAAATTTCCTGAGCATCGACACAAGGCAGATGAAAGTGTTTGCATTTATACTGCTGAGTTGAGCATTTATTTTCATAGGTGGGTGAGTGGGTGT
This sequence comes from Protopterus annectens, assembly GCF_019279795.1. Taxonomy (NCBI): domain Eukaryota; kingdom Metazoa; phylum Chordata; order Ceratodontiformes; family Protopteridae; genus Protopterus; species Protopterus annectens. The sequence continues at coordinate 627,279,149 of NC_056733.1, forward strand.
CAGGTCACCACTTTTGAAGGGCTGGCAGATCTTTTGGTGAGTGAGCAAGCCTTTAGCACTTTGCCTGAGGGCATGAGAATCTGGTTGGCAGACCGGGAGTGTAACTCTCCAGATGAGATGGGGAAAAGGGGATCTCTGCTTGGCAACCAGGGCATCACTGCACTGAAAGGAGATACCCATTGCTGCACATGGATATAAGTGAACCCATGGTGGGCAGCCTAAACCACCTCCAACAGAGTCCAGCAGTAACAGAGGAAGCCACTAGTTCAAGGATTAAGGGTTAAATGTTTTAAATGTAACCAGTGGGGCCATGTATCCTGTAGATGTCCATGGAAGCAAGGTGGGGAACAAAAGGTGTGTGAGCCAGCAAGTGGGAATAACAGTATGCTAGTGGATAGTTGTCTGGAGACAAGATGGGTGCCAAACTATCACCAGAGTTTATATCCGATCTTAGTGGATAGAAAACAGGCTACTGCTTAGAGACAGGCAACCTCTGACATAACCACTGTGAATCCTGCAGTGGTTAAAGAGGAGCAGTACTTGCTTGGACAGTCCACTCCAGTCAAAGCTTTAGGAGAGACCCCATTCCAAATGCCTTTGGCCAGGGTTCACCTTGACTGGGAGGGTGGAAATGGAAGCAAGTAAGTAGGTAAGTAGGTGTGTTTAAGGATATCTCTGCAGATGTCTTGATAGGGAATGATTTTGATAATGCAGTATCTTATGTGCATGCAGTTACATGCAGTCAGGCTTGGAGATGGTCATGCGGGTCTGGTAGCCTGGGAGAGACTCAGACAGACCTCACACCTGAAGCCTGGTGAGTTAGCTATTTCAGGGAGGGAGCTACCCTGTAGCATTAAGCTTGAAGGTGAGCCACAGCTGCTGGGAGGTACCGATGTTCCCTTGGACAGAGTGACTGCAAGGGTAGAGGTGAGTGGTAGTACCCAGGCTGACAGTCAGACACCACTCTCAGAGATACTAGGCTTCCTGTGGAAAGGGGGCTGGGAAGGGTCACAAAGATAGAGTTGAGACAGGCTCAACTCTCAGACCCTACCTTAAGAGGCTTGAGGGAGGTAGCCAGGGAGGCATCTGATCCTCAAGGAAAAGGAGAGTCTCTATACTGGAACAAAGGGTTACTGTATAGAGAGTGGACCCCTGAGGGAGGGCTAGAGGGTGAGGTAAAACAGCAGGTGGTAGTGCCTAGAACCTACCATCTGGCACTTCCAGCCATGGCTCATGACATTCCTTTTGCAGGTCATATGGGCATAAAGTGTACTAAGAGACGTGTTATGCAGAACCTTTATTGGCCTGAGATTGCAAGGTTTGTAACAGGGTACTGCAGGACCCATGAACAGTGCCAAAAAGTAGGCAAGGCAGGAGAAAAGATCACTGCTCCTTTGATGCCTTTGCCTGTGACTGAAGAGTGGTTTCAGAAGGTAGCTATTGATATTGTGGAGCCTCTGATTACCCCAAGTTCCACAGGGAAAAATATATCCTAGTGGTAGTGGATTATGCTACTAGATAAACTGAGGTGATAGCTCTGTCCTCCATTGAAGCAGAAAAGGTGGCAAAAGCTTGGTTAGAGATTTTCAGTAGGGTATGTTTTCTGAGAGCAATACTGACTGACATAGGTGCCAATTTCATGTCAGGCCTGCTGGCTTGTCTGTGGAAGTGCTGTGGGGTGAAGCACCTAAAAACACACTCAGACGAATGCTCTTGTGGAGTACAGGGACACAGAGGACTGGTGTCACAGAGAGGGTGCTGGAGGACATGGCTTGGACACTCGTCTGAGGATTCAACTCTACAGCTGTTTCATTGGACAGTCTTACTGGGGGTCTGGAGAGAGAGAGAAAACCAGCCCCCGGACTGAGTGTGTTCCCTGTGTGCTTTTAAGGGAGACTGTGCTTGATGCAGAGAACTGCATCTCTAAATACTGTGTATATCTATTTTTGTTCCAACTGAACATTTTCCTCCATTGTCAGTAATGAGGATTAAGGCTCCTTGATTACTGGCCCAGACAGGGGATGTTACAACTTCATCTTATCTTAAGCCCATAAATATGGGTATTGCTGGCCCAGTTCATGTGTGTGAACACAGTTTACTGCTATATCCTTAATTTTATCTTTATTTATTTTATATCCTGAAAAAACTGAAACTGTCTTATTATGTTCTACAACACTGAAATATACTTTTCTGGATTTATTAAATAAAATCTAATATCTTCTGCAAATAAGACTATTTTTTTCTCTCATACCATGCCAGTTATACCATTGAATTTGTGAATTCCTTATTTTCTATGCTAGTGATAATGCATATAAGGCAAATCACAAAGGAGAAAGAGGATACCCTTGCCTAGTTCCTCTGTTCAAAAACAGCTTGTCAGATAGGAACCCTCCCACCTTGATTCTTGATTCTTGTATCTTTCTAATTAATTCCATTATTCTATCAGGAAATGTAAATGGTGCCATTACCTTTCTCATAAAATCCCAGCTAACTCTTTTGAATACCTTCTCTGCATCTATACCCACCAAAAATAACAGGGTCTTCTTGTACTCAGCTTCCCTTTGAATCATTATCATTCTGTTAATGTTGCCATCTGTTTGCCTCCCCACCACAAAATGACATTGATCCACATTAATCCATACTTATCAGTTTTATCAACACCTTAGCTATTCTCTTAGCTGGTGTAGACATAAATGCTTTATAATCATGGTTCAAATTTGAAAATGGATTATATGAAGTTGGATTTAAAGGTTCTTTGTCCTCTTTGAGTAGTACAGCCACCACAGCTTTCTTCTAACATGTTGACACCTCTCTCTTCTTTTAAAATATTGTTAAATAAAACCTTCTAGATCATTATAATTTTTCCCTCCTAACTTCCGGACCTCCACAAGAGTACCATCTGTTCCTGGTACTTCCTCATTAATTGATTATACATTTTCATTTTTATCTCATCTCCTCCCATCTTAGCTACCAGTTTTTGAGCCTCCTCTTCCTCTGACCTTGGCATATTTAAGTCTCCCATAAATATTTCCATTTGTGTCTTTTCTTTGTTCCCTTGTTCCTGTGATCTAAGCAGATCTTCAAAGAATTTTCAAAATATCTGTAATACCTGTATAGGGTTGTTGGTTATTTTTCTAGCCATAGACTCCCTAAGTTTGGCAATGCCCCATTTTTATTTTCTGTTGCTAATCATTGTACTAGTAGATTTTGTGCTTTGATGTTGGGATAAAAAATTCTTGCTTAACAGTAGCCTTTATAAATTCATGCATATTATCCAAATACTCTCTTATTTAACCATTAGCACTCAATGCTTGCCTCTCTTCCTTTTATGTAAGATTCCCTTTTATCACCAGTACTTTAACCTTTGATAATCCCTGTAAATAATTTCTATCACTTCTTTCCCATATCTCTTTCTGTCTTGTGTCTACCATATTTTTAAATTCCGGTTTCATTTTATTCCACCCCTCAGCTATCATTTCTGAAGTAATCTTCTCTAACAACTCTTGAATTGTTTCTACTACCCATTCCTTAAATTACAGTCTTTTTAATAAGTAAGTAAGAAAGTACCAGTGTCTCATTTTTACTTGATTATCCTGAATATTTATCTTGGGTTGTATTGGCACATGATCTGAAATAGTTATTGGATCTATTTCAAAAATTTCAGTTAAATACCATACTGCTGTAAAATATAATTTATTTCCAGTTTAACACAGTTATTGTACCTTGGTGGATAACATGTAAATTATGTTTGGGTTCCTGTTAGTAAGTTTACATTTTAATCCCATATATACTTTCATATATTTATTTAGAAATCTTACCTTCCTTTGTTACATTTTTCCTTCTAGGTCCTTCTAATACATCTTCACTATTGCACATCAAGTTACAGTGCCCACCCATGAATAATATTCCCCACTGGAAATTAATTACTTCTCTCATAATTCTCTTAAGTCTCTTAATAGCAATTTTAGGTGGAATATAAATACATGCCAATATAATCTTCCCTCCTTATTACCCCAAGTCAACCATTGTTAGCCTTCTTCATCTCCTGTAGCTATACTAGAGTCCATCTTCTAGTCAGTATTATTACCCCCTTTTCCTGATACCCTGCTGTATAACCATTCTGAAATCCTTCCTTTACCAAATTCACATCTTCATTTGGATATGTGTCTCCAATAACATTACTATTTGCACAATACTCATCTTAATTTATTACTCTTTGTCTCTTGTCTATACCTGCAATGGTATTCACATTCTATGAAATGATTGATAAGGCAGTCATTCTGATAAGATGTTATTACTTTTACATATTCCACACAATAGTTTTTAATGTATGTTTCGAACTTGCAGCTTACATGCATGTATTAATGTTTGGCAGACTGATCTTATATGTAATTGTAGTTTTACATTTCTGCCTAAACTTGTGTCACATTTTCCAAAACCTTTTGTCTCAATTAAATCATTAAAAAAAACCTAAAACTATGTGAATTTTCATTTTTAACCCCCTGACCCATTTTAACTCTCAACAAACAAAGACACAATGATATACATTTTCCAGAAAGAAAAACTACCCTTCCATATATGGCAGATAAGGTTGCCACCCGTCCCGTTGTCAGCGGGACACTCACGGGTTAAGCCACCTTATCTCGTTGCCCGCTGTATCAAGTAGTGGGACCTGAAAAGTCCTGCTTTTGCGATCGCACTGAATTGCTGCGGAAAAGTCCAAATTACTTCCGGCTTTTTCATGGCAATTCAGTTACGTCACCAACCCGGACCTGCAAGCAAAGCTGCTGCCTGTTAGGTCCGGGTGCTTTAATTCATGCAGCAATTGGCTGCAATTCACGAAAGGGGTGGGGATTGGGGCAGGAAGAGCCCTGCAAAGATCGCAGCTGTAGGAACACTTTGTTTTAAGCGCTTCTACAGTCGCTAAAAAACAACAGAGATTTTTTTTTTTTATAACAAGCGATCCAGCCAGCCAGCCATCCTCCTACTCCAGCCAGCCATCCTCCTCCTCCATCCATCCATCCAGCCAGCCAGACATCCTCTTCCATCCATCCATCCATCCATCCATCCATCCAGCCATCCTCCAGCCAGCCATCCTCCTCCTCAATCCAGCCAGCCAGCCAGCCATCCTCCTCCAGACAGCCAGACAGCCATCCTCCATCCAGCCAGCCAACCTCCTCCTCCATCCATCCATCCATCCAGCCAGCCAGTCATCCTCCTCCTCCATCCATCCAGCCAGACATCCTCCTCCAGCCAGCCAGCCAGCCATCCTCCTCCTCCATCCAGCCAGCCAGCCAGCCATCCTCCTCCTCCATCAGCCAGCCATCCTCTTCCTCCATCCATCCAGCCAGCCAGCCCGCCATCCTCCTCCAGCCAACCAGCCATCCTCCTCCTCCAGCCAGCCAGCCATCCTCCATGCATCCAGCCAGCCAGCGAGCCAGCCATCCATTCATATAGCCAGTCATCCATCCAGCCAGGCATCCATCCATCAAGCCATCCATCCAGCAGCTACTCCCACCAACCAGCTAGCCACTCCAGCAGCCATCTGTCGTTCCCATAACAGCATCTCCTTCACCACTCTGGTGGTGATGTCATGGTAGAGGGTGTGGCCAGTGGCATGTTGGCCACACCCCCATGCCCCACTTTGGCCCACTTAAAAGGTGGCAACCCTAATGGCAGATGCTTGAGATAGATGGCTACAGCCATAAACTTTACTTATTTTAAAGTTAGGTTTAATCATGATGAAAATAGGTTTAATCATGATGAAATGTATGTTAGAGCCTGTGTTCTGTCCTCCACCCACACCATCCATTCTTGCCTCATCTCAACTTCACTTCCATATGTGAAAAACAGCTGTTGTACACTCAGTTAACTGATTGTGTATTGTTTAGAAAACATGCCCTGGCTATTATTAAATGAATAGATTCTACATTGCTGTGATTTATACTGCAGAGACTGATTTTACTAGAAATGCATTTGCTTGTATTTCCTTCAGTGTATCAGACTTCATTTATTTTCATTGAACTGTTTTTCACTTCTCCTTTAAGTTCTTGTTTTAATGTTTACCCATACAGATACCTTAAAGTTCACACTACATTCATTTCCTGGTTAATTGCCTGTGCCTGCAGACAGTTTATCTGTAACTGTAAATCTCTGTTGATAATTAAAACATGATCAGCTAATGGTTCTGCATTTTCATGGCATAGCTCATTTCAAATGTTAAAAAAAATATCATTTTACATGATTTTAGTGAATATTTCTATCAGTATGCATAACACCAGGGGGAATCATCATAATTTTATACACACAAGATAATTCATATCAGCCTGTTCCCCTCAGTGACCCCAGATCCCAATCTTATACCACTTATATGTAGCCTTTATCTTGTTACAGTATAAATTCTAGATACATTGCAGTTGGTAAAGAAAAAGGAGTACTTTCTTACTTTAACATCACTGGTATTATCAGTAGTCACTGAAAAGACTCCGCCACTACACATTTAAAATGCCTCTGCATAATTTACAGTGTAACATGCATTTGACTTCAAGAAATTTATTATGCACATATCACTAAGAAAAAAACGTTTTAACTACAGTTACAACTTCACTTCCTTCATTATCCTTTTAGACATAAATGACAATGTGGGAATTATAGTCCTAACACTATTTTAGCAATCCAACAACTTCTTATCTTTTTTCTTCTCTTTTCTCTTCTCTTTTCTTTTTCCTCCACTTATGTCCAAACTGTTTCCTATGAAAATGACTCTTTATAGTTCATCCATTTATTTCCCATTTTCACACTCTTGCTGACTTTCTTCATTAATTTAAAACCTGGAACCTGCTTCCCAGTGAACTCTCATCTCTTTCCTCTACACTACTTTTCAAAAAGCAACTTAAAGAATACCTTAAAACTCACTGACTATGCCCATGCACCAACCCAGACTAATAATCTGCTTTCTATCATATTTACTGTATACTTATCTCACTACTGCTGCACCATGTCCACCTTTTTCATTAACCTCGGAGAGTATGAGCTATAAGCTAACTAAAGTCGGTACTAACTTAGTCTTTCTTAGAAACTACTACAGAGTTTGAACTTGATTAGCAAGCTCTCTACTGTATGAGCATGTCTCTCCCTTATAAATACTTGGCTCTATTTCCTTTTAAATAAATGTCAATTATATGATTACTAAGCTGCTATGTAAAAATTTTGCATTCTAGTCTTAAAATGTACTGTACCTGATGTTACTATTATCTGTAGTGGAGCTTTTCTCCCCGGGCCTCTACTGAAAATAGACACATATCCAGTTGGACTAGCCTGGTCAACAAATGTAAAATAAATAAAATCTCAACCACCCATCACTGGTTCAAGTCCAAGGTACTTCTAACTTTTGTATTCATCTCCTAAGCTTTTTTTTCCTGTTGCTGAATCATTTTCCTGTGGAACAATGGAAAAGTTTTTATTGGAAAGGTCTGTGCCATTATCAGAGGAATGAGAAGCAGAATCCCCTTCAGTTTGCTGGCTCACTTTTTTCTGGGTAAACTTTTTTTCTTCCTATAAATGTTCCGCATCCAACAATGTCTTTGCTCCTTCTAAAAAATAAACTATTCTGAAGACAGATAGACATAGCAACTTGAAGCTTACACCTACCTCTGGATACCCTCTGACTGCAGGGATAAACTTGCTTCTGTTTTGCCTAGTACACAGTGAGACATCATTTTCCACAAACACTCTGGTTTCCCCACTTGATAACACTTTACCCTTTTGTTACAGTTTTGTCAGGAGCAGTTCCTTCTGCTCATATGGCTGCATCTTTACTACAATAGATCTTGGTTTCTCTTCATGGCCAGACACGGAGCATACATCTGATGTGCCCTTTGACAATGTGGTGTGGAATACCAGTCCAGTAGCTAATTCCTACTTTTATAAAATTAATGCAATCTGTTTCTTCCAGTTTCTCTGGTACAACAGAAAATCTCAGGTTTTCTCTGAGAGCACTGTCTTCTAGTACTACTATTGTTTGAAAATGTTTTTCTGGAGAATCCTTATATTTAGCCATTCTTTTCCTTCATTTCAGCCTTTGATTTCTGTAGTTTCATCAGCTCTTCTGAATAGCTTCTTAAAGCTGCTTCTTTTCTTTCCAAACTTAGGTATTTGACCGTATGTGTTTCTCCAGTGTCTTGCTTAATTTAACCACCTTTAAATGCATTTGATTTATTTTTCCACTAAATTACTGGAAGACATCTCCTGTACTGAAGCTGAAACCTCATCTACTTTTTGATGAACAGCTACAAGGCTCTTCTCCACCAGATTTTTTTCTTCTCATTTTCAAGTTGATTTTCTGTTACTTTCTCAAGATTTCTTCATTGTTGACATATAGGCAGTGTAGTGTTTAACCAGTGACTGAATTTTACCCAAATAAATTAGTTCATAGGTAAATACTAGGCTATCAGTGGGCGGCCACGGTGGTGCAGCGGTTATCATTGCCACCTCACAGCAAGAGGTTCTCTGGTTTGATCCTCTGCTGGGGTGCCTTCTGTGTGGAGTCTGCATGTCCTCCCTGTGGTGGCATGTGTTTCCTCCGGGTGCTCTAGTTTCCTCCCACATCCCAAAGACATGCTGTAGGTGGATTGGATACTCTAAATTGGCTCTAGGCATGAGTGCATGCATTTATGTGCCTTCTGTGGAAGGTTGGGCGCTGGGCTGGCAACTCAACACCGTAAAACTCCACTGCCAATCATGAGCAGACAGATAATCCGCTGTAGTGACCCCTAACCGAGAAAAAGCCGAAAGAAGAAGAAATACTAGGCTATCAGTCTGCTGACTATTACAAGCCTAGCTAACAACTAGAGGTCAGAATCTAACCCTGTACCTTGTATATGTGAGCTAAAGACCATAACCATTACGTTGATTGCATTCCAAAATTTCTGTTTTTGTACTGGGAGAGCTGTAATCATGCTGTTGATCAATGTGCAGCCATCATGGAAAATTGGTGATACTTTAATGTTGAGCTCAGTACTGTATTTTTGGTGTGGGTGTTAATAACGGAGACTTCAGCTTTCTAACAATTGGTACTGATGGCTTCAGCATCAAACTTTCTGTCAAAATCAATGTCAACAATGTCATTACAGCCTTTTCTCTGTATGCTGACTCCAGTTTTTACATTAATTCTGACCTATGTAGCCATTATTTCTGCAGGGCAACTGTGGTGGTGCAGCAGTTAGTGTTGCCGCCTCACAGCAAGAGGTTCTCCGGTTCAATCCTTGGCTGGGGTGCCTTCTGTGCAGAGTCTGCATGTCCTCCCTGTGGTCGCGTGGGTTTCCTCTGGGTGCTCCAGTTTCCTCCCACATTCCAAAGACATGCTGTAGGTGGATTGGACACTAAATTGGCCCTAGGTGTGAGTGCGTATATGTGTGTGCCTTCTGTGGAAGGTTGGGCACCGGGGTGGCAACTCGACACCGTAAAACAACACTGCCAATCATGAGTGGACAGGTGATCTGCTGTGGCGACCTCTAACTGGGAAAAGCCGAAAGAAGAAGAAGAAGAAGTACTCGTTATTTCTGCAGGCAATGTTTTATCTGCACTATCCCTCTTCTCATGCAGCAGAACAGAGTTGAAGGGTAATCTGCAGAGGCTGCCTACAACTTTTGGCTGTCGGCATGCTTTCTGTGTGTGACTGGACCAGTTACCTTTAAGGATAGGTAGGATGTACATGTACAAGAGGAAGTATGTAAACTCAGCAATGGATCTCTCCCTCCAGATCCTGGTTATGACAAGGTTGCCAATTCCAACATCCCTCTGCAGATGACCCCAAATTTTGGAAATGATGCAAAAGAGGGATGAGCCATAGATCCAGCATCCTCTTCACAAAAGACCCTGCAAGACTATTTCAGACCTTTAGGTAGGTTTTTTTATGGGTAGTTTCTCTGACAGATAAGATGGTAAAGTTAGACAGTACTACCACTTGGGACAGTCCTAACATTATAGTCAGTGTTCCATATGGACAGGAAAGAATTATTCAGCCTCATAAGGATTGGCCTTTGTGGTCTGGGATACTAAAATCTGATTCTGTTGTGGCAGCTGTCAAGGAAGTGCTAACATCTCACAGTCCAACTGCTGCGTAATGGATGCAGAGTTGTCAGCAATGAGCAGGTTATAGAAGTGGATTTATACCTCATCCTCATTTTCCTTAAGGGCTGTGAACTATATTTCACACATGACTTGATTCCAGAGATAGCTTTCTGATGAAATGCAACAGACTCTTTCATGCCAGGTAAGGTAACTGTTGTATCATGTAAGCTAACTTCTGTTCTATATAACTTTCATGCTGTATAAGGTAAATGCTGTACCGTATAGGATAACTGCTGAATCATATAAGGTAACTGTCATGTTGTGTAAAGCAACTGCCTTGATGTATATAGTAACTGGCATGCAATATAAGGTATCTGCTGTGTTGTAACTTATGCTGTACAAGTTAACTGCCATACTGTGTAAGGTAACCACTGTGCTGTATAAGGTATCTGTCATGTTTTGTAAGGTAATCACT
>NC_056733.1:627299694-627329694 GCF_019279795.1 Protopterus annectens
TTGTGAGTGTGGGGTGGAAGTTCCAAATGCATTAAGTTTATTGTTTATTGACTGTTTTTATCAAGCAAAAAGCCTAAAGAAATGTGACATGGCTTCATACACAGATGAGAAGCAAAGACTGTGTAGATGATTAGCCTGCCAACCATTAACATGTGCATGTAAGTTGAAAGTTGAAAACATATATTCAAAAGAACTGTCATGCAGAATATGTCACAGTAATAGCATCTTATCATAATGACTACATTTTCAATTTTATCATGGAATGTCAACAGCATTGGGGGTTCAAACAAAATGCAAAGAACACTGAATTGTATTAAGAAGTGTTGAATTCAAATAACAATGTTACATTAGACATGTTTGAATAGAAATTGACTTGTGAATTTGGGATAGAAAGGACTTCAGAATGGATATTCACAAGAGTATTGGGGACAAAGTCAAAGTGGAGTAAAAATATTGATTATGATAAAGACCCATATAGTGATAGAAGAGGAGAGGAAGGAAAATAATGGTATATTTGGGGTAATATGGGATTATTGACAAGGAAGGATAATTACAATAGCATGCATTTATATCCCACCTAAAACTACTGTTTGTTATGGAGATTAATGTAATTTTTGGAGAAATAATTAGCTTTCATTAGGGAATATTGTTTATGGGTGGAGACTAGAACATGATTTGTAATAGTGAGTATGTATTGGTACTTAGAATGGAAAATATAACAAAAAAATATATGATATGTTTAATGGAATAAGTGAATTTACTAGCATCAGCTCAGGCAGAATTTATACATTATTCCGCATGGTACACAGATGGTACCAGACTGGATATAAATTACATTTTACAGAAGCACTAGTATTTAACTGAAAACGTTGAAACACATCCAATAACTATTTCAGATCATGCACCAATAAAGATGAAAATAAAGATGTAAGGCAATGAAGTAAAAATGAGATACTGATGCTTTCCTACTTTATTTGTTAAAAAGAGAGGAAGTTAAGGACTGTGCTTTGGAAATTATTTGAGTTATTAGAGAAGACAGACATATTTTCAGAAAAGATAGCTGGGGAATAAGATAAAATAAAAATATTTAAAAATGTAGTAGAAATAAAACAGAAGGAGATATGGGAAAGAAATTAAACAGAAGGAGATATTTAAAAGAAGTAATAGGAATTATTTAGAGGGTTCAGTAAAGGTTAAACGATTGCAGAAGAAAATGAATGTCAGAGAACAATATGGTAAGCAAAAGGGAAAATAAGGGAGTATTTGGATAATATGCATGAGTTTAGAACAGTTGTTGTTAAGCAAGTATTTTTGATAACAACCACAGAGCACAAAATGTTTTAGCACAAAAATAGGGCTGTTGCCAAACTTATAGAGCCCATGGCAAGAAAACTGACTAGAGATAATGTAGAGGTATTAAAAGATATTTCTGAAATTTTGTGCAAATTTGCATTAAGCCAAAGAATGTGAAACCAAGTGCAGGGACAAAATAAAATATTTTTAGAACAGTTAGCCATGCCAAGATTAGGGAAAGATGATGGTCAAGAAGTAATAGTTAAGATAGGAAGGGATGACATATAAATGGTTATTTGTAATATTTCAGTCTGGAAGTTTCCATGAACAGATGGTATTCCTGTGGAAATTTGAAAGTTAGGAAGGGAGAAAGTGATAAATATCTGGAAGGTTTTATTTAATATTTTAAAAGGAGGGACTGTACCAATATCTTGGAAGAAGATGGTAGAGGCTGTATTGCCTAAGAGATTAAAGACCATTCAGTCCCAGCATCATAAACACCCATTTCAAATTTAAAGCATGATTGTAAAGTGTATGTTTATACTAGTTAAGAGAATGGCACAAATGTTGATAAAATTGATATGTATCAGTGTGCTTTTGTGGAGGGGAAACACATATTTGACAACATTAACAGAACAATGATAATTCTGAAGGAAGTAGAGTATAAGAAAATGCCATTGTTGTTTGGGGCTCCTGAAAGCAGAGGAAATATTTGAGAATCAGCTCATTAGAAGGGCAGTGGTATTCCCTGACATAATAATAAGGTTAATTAGGAGGATATATGAAGGGTCAGAGACAAGAATTAAGGAGGCAGGGTTCCACTCTAAGATGTGTTTGAACAGAGCAACCAGGAAAGGCCATCCTCTTTCCCTGTGTTATTTGCTTTATACTTAGTGGCATTGGCAAAGAAAATAAGGGGACCATACATTCAAGGATATAACTAATATGGTAATAAAGAAACGTTAGCTTTATTTACGGATGATATTTTGTACTTGATAAATCCAGAAAAGGACAGTGTGGTGTTGTGTGACATTCTGAGATGGTTTCAAGCCTTTTCAGGCTATAAAATAAATGGACATAAAACAAAGTAAACTGTGTACCCACATATCAATTGGTTGAGCAATATCCAGCTATGGAGATATAAAAAAACAATGTATTTAGGTGTATGGATTAAAAGGGATGCTATTACGGCAGCTACAGATATGTCGAAAGAGACTAAACAAAAGACACTACAACTGAGAAGATGGAAGCACTTGATTATAAATATGGATACTAAAATACAAGCAGTGAAAATGTTTATACTCCCTTTAGTCTTATATACAGGTTGGGTATATTTCTATTGACCAGAGAAGTTGTGGAGCATAATTAAGAGGTGAATAAAGTTATTTGTGTAGGCAGAATGACATGAGTTAAGTGGGGTACATTGTTTCTTCCCCGAGAACATGGAAACTTTAGGATTCCCTAATTTGAAGGGATACTTTAGAGCTGCACAGCTGAGGTTCATATACATAACACAAGCAAAAGATTACAAATCAAAGTGGAATGGCATGATGATGAAATGGGGGTCCAAGAAATAAGGAGAGAGAGTAGGATTTTGGATTCAGGCCCTTAAGGGAAATAACCATACAGGGGTTCGAATGGAGAGATAAAAGTGGTCTGAATGGAGAGATGAAAAGTTAGCAAACAAGGGAGAGTACTAGTGCTAACATTGAATTCATCCTCAAGTCTTGCTGAGTATCTTCATGAGGTGGACCCTGTTTTTCACAAAATCTCACCAAGGTGACACTGATATATAGACTGTATTTATATAGCATATATCACAAACAGAAGTAGATTAAACATTAAAAAAGATAGCTGGGTGCACAAAACCCAGGATAAAAAAGTGCCTAATCCTGGTAGGAAAACGTGTGCCGGGACTGGAAAAGATGACAGTGTAGAATCCTCAAAATACGGAAACATTTCTACTATGGGGTTAGGCCAGGCCCAGGGGCAGGATGCCCCCCTGTTGTAGAAAGAAGTAGTAGCCCACAAAAATCACAAAACCTGATAGGCCAAAGAAGAGCCATAAAGAAGATAAATTGGACTGTTGAGGATAAGAAAAAAATTATGTATTGTTACTGTTATGCAAAAAAAAAAAACAGAATTTCCAGACACAAGATATGCAAAACGATTAAGAGAGAAATTAGAGGAAAGAAAAATACTTCCACAAAAAGCCTGTCAGAAGCTTCAAATAAAAATTTGTATTCAGTAATACAACAGATTTGTGAAAAACAGTATATAGATCAAGAAACACTGATCTGTTTGGAAAAAAGAAGCATCTGAGGAAGTGTGAAAATGTAAACAACAAAACCTAGAGATTTTTGAAATGTATAAAAAAGAAATATGGACATGGGAAACAGAGAGATTTGATATGGTGCAATATTTATGGAAAAGAGAAAGCCAAATTAATCAATGTAAAGAAATTAGTCCCAAAGATATTTGAAGAGAAATACAGGCAAAAGCATCTGGATATGGAAAATTTCACAATAAAGAAAATAATATCACAAAGCGGGAATGTAGAAAAGATTAGTAAAGTAGAAGTTAAAAAAACAGAAGGTGAAGTTATGGAGTGGTTGCAAAGTGAAGGATTTGATGTAGAAGGTCTAACACAGGTTACATCACAGCACGCTGGAGTGAGTCCACAAAATAAGGAGAAGCAGGAAATTCAGGAGACACCTGAAGAAGAAATATGGACATGGGAAAGAAAAAGAGATTTAATATGGTATAATATTTATGCAAAGGAGAAAGCAAAACTAATCAATACAAAAAGAGCAGCACCAAAGATATTTGAAGAGAAATACAGGCAAAGGAATCCAGAGATGGAAAACTTTACAATACAAAAAATAAGAAGACAAAGAGGAAAAGTAGAAAAGAAGATTAGTAATGGAGAAGTTAAAGAAATAGAAACTGAGGTTATGGAGTACCTGTGAAGTGAAGGATTCAGTGTAGAATATCTAATTCAGAAAGCACCACAGCAGGATAGAGCAATGGATATCCAAATTAAGGGTTAACCATTGGAATGGGAAGCAATTGATTGGGTGCCATACGAAGATATTTTGGAGCCTTCCACAGGAAACAAGTATAAATGTTCACTTGAAGCTGGACAGCAAAGGAAGGAACAGGAAACTGTGGAAACTGACACAGTTGATGTTTTGGAGTGATAGGCCAGTAAGTTCCCATATGATAGAGCAACGGATGAAACAAATCCACAGGAATGGAAGAATTTCAGGACCAAAAAAGAGAATAAATTATAGTTTAATGAAGCGCTTTTCGTCAGGTACACTGACTCAACTTCTTCAGACAAACAGTTTAACATAAGTCTATGCTTAAAAACTCTAAAGAAACAATCATGTGACAAGAAACATTGACATATTAAATAGCATAGTTAACAATTAGCAACTCAATGGTTCTTAAAAATAAAAGCTGTTCCACTTATAGCTTTTATAACTTTTTTGGACAAAAAGCATAATCATCCTATAGTTATTTTGTGTGGAATCAAATAACATCCATACCTTTATAAACCGAAAACTAAAAACAGTTTATTTACAATGCTTGGACTAAATACCGTAGATACGGACCTTCTATTAGAGAAGCCCAAAAAGCATTCAATTAGAAAGACGTACCTTAAATAATCTAATAATAAATCTAGTGGAAAATAATAAAAACACTAATAAAATTGCCTCATAAAAGTGTCCCATAAAAAGGAAAACTATGATAATAAAAACACCTTACAAGTACTTTGGCACAAGGCTAAAAATACAGTAGCAGGCAAATGTAGAATAGTGATTATAAAAACTAGTTAAAAAACACTTTTTTTAAAAAAACAATGTTTTATAATTAATAGTAATACTAACTCTTGTTCTTACGAAATTTAAAGCTATCTGGTCAGACTTTTTAATTTTAGATAAGGTAAAATAGAACACGTCTCATTTAGTTCAGGGTAATGGTAAGCATCAACATGTAGCTGCCAAAGAAATTCTAATTATTCTAACAATAGTGATACAGGTCCACCTCTTAAATCTTGGGTAATTTGATCGATTATTCTGAATTTGAATCTACGTGTTGGAAAGTTGTTAACATGTCTAGCTAGCGCATTTTCAGTTTTAGTATTCCTTATACTATGAAGATGTTCATATATTCTTTTTTAAACTTTCTGTCCATTTTTCCAATATAGAAGGCTGGACAGAAGTTACACTAAGCTAAATAAACCACCATTTTTGTGTTACAGATAAACCTCTTTTTTGTGTAATATATTGTATTTCTGATGGTAAATCTCTGTCCTGTTGATATGTGTCCACAGCAGTTACAAGCTTCACACTTGAACATCCCTGGGGTTCTAGTGAAAGTTTGTTTAGATGACTCCATTAAGTTTTTTAAGTTGTTCCCTCTTCTAAAAGGTAAAAGTTGGTTTTTCACCTAATTTATCAGTGATATTGTTATCATTTAGTAATAAGCTCCAATTTTTAAAAATAATTCTGTTTACATCGTAGGCCTCCAAGGTATATGTAAAAATAAAGCTTATTCTACAGTTGCTACTTGGTTCATTGTCTGGAGTTTTGACATAACTATTATTCATTGGGGTAATATCTCCTAAAAGAGTTTCATCCAAGCGTAATGAAGGATAGGTGTCTCTGTGGCCCAAGATGGGTTTATATAGACCTAATGTTCTTTTGTGTCTAACTTCGATAATCAGTTCACAAGTTAATGACTCCGGGTACCCTCTCCTTAAAAACATTGCATAAGGTAGTCACATACGTTGTAAGGTGTGTTTATTATCATAGTTTTCCTTTTTATGAGACACTTTTATGAGGCAATTTTATTAGAGTGTTTTTATTATTTTCCACTAGATTTATTAGTAGATTATTTAAGGTACGTCTTTCTAATTGAATGCTTTTTGGGCTTCTCTAATAGCAGGTCCGTATCTGTGGTATTTAGTCCAAGCACTGTACATAAACTGTTATATTAGTTTCCTGTTTATAAAGGTATAGATGTTATGTGATCCCACACAAAATAACTATAGGATGATTATGCTTTTTATCCAAAAAAGTTATAAAAGCTATAAGGGGAACAGCTTTTATTTTTAAGAACCATTGAGTTGCTAATTGTTAATTATGCTATTTAATATGTTAATGTTTCTTGTCACATGATTGTTTCTTTAGAGTTTTTAAGCAAAGACTTATGTTAAACTGTTAGTCTGAAGAAGTTGAGTCAGTGTACCCGACGAAAAGCACTTCTTTAAACTATAATGTATTCTCTTTTTTGGTCCTGAAATTCTTCGGTTCCTGTGGATTTGTTTTGTGCTTGCTTTGACTTCTTGTTTGTACTAGTTTGTCTTCAGTCAAGAGCAATGGATGACACAGGACGAAATTGAAGAAAATGTGCCACAGGAAGATGCTACAGAACTTTCTATAGAATGCCTGCAAGAAATGGAAAATAAAAAACGTGCCTTCAGTTTAGAAGAAAACAAGCTAAGAGAAGAGTTGCTTGATTTAATAGAGATAGATGGACATATTAAGATCAATGAAAGCAACAGATCAATAAAACCCAGAAACAAATGAACACATTAATTAGGACTGTCCATAGAGATCCAGGCGATATAACAGAAGTAAACAGGGTATATTAATGTGCAGCTAAATTAATAACTGATAAAGTCCTACTGCAAGAACACAGAGTAGTGAGGGAAAGGAAGGGGAAAAATCGAATACCATCATGGAAGTATCAAATAGAGAAAACTATAAAGCAGTTAAAACAAGAAGTGTTACTGTTAGAAGAATATAGAAGAGGGAGCAGAGCAACAAAAATAGTAAGAAAGATGTAATAAAAGCAATGCGTAGTATTACTACAGACCAGGATCTATCATTTACTATCACAAATAAGCTAAAGATCTCAGCACAGGTGGCACAACTTAGAAGATACACAGATAAATATAAAAGAAAAGTGCAAAATAAGCAATTTATTGATGACCCAAAGAAGTTCTATAGAGAGTTGGAAAATAAGATTAAAGGAATTGAAAGAGCATCAAAAAAGAAGAAATAGATACATTTTGGAGACGTATTTATGAAGATCCTGTGGAACATAAAGATGCTAAATGGACAGAAGAAATAAAGAATAAGAGGTTTAAAGGTACATGATATGAAATAGGATGAAGTAACAGCCAGAGATATTGAAACAAAGTTAAAAAAAAGCCTCCAATTGGAAAACACCAGGCCCAGATGCAGTACCTAACTTCTGGTTAAAAGTATTAGCATCTTTCCATGAAGATTTAGCCATGAGTAAGAACTATTTATATAATCACCCTGAATAGACACCAGCCTGGTTAACAACAGGAAAAAATGCTCCTACTTAAGGGTGAACCTGCAAGCTACCCCATAACTTATAGACCAATAACTTGCCTTCTGAAGATGTATAAACTATACCAATAATTAAAAAATAAAAATAAATGGAGAATCCAGATGGTAAAATCCACATTTAATACACGAAACATTAAACCTGGAATTTACCATCTGGATTCTCCATTTATTTTTATTTTTAATTTTATTTATTTATTTAACATTTGTTAACCGGAAAAGTCCGACTTGGAATGAAGCCAATTTTCAGTGGAGGCCCAGGGAGAGATGCTCCAGATGCATGTCTTTGTAATGTGGGAGGAAACCGGAGCACCCGGAGGAAACCCACACAAATGCAGGGAGGACATGCAGACTCCACACAGAAGGCACCCCAGCCGAGAATTGAACTGGAGAACCTCTTGCTGTGAGGCAACAACGCTACCGCTGCACCATTGTGCCATCCGATTATTGGTCTAGTTTGTAGTTTCCTTGCACTTTGGAATTGTTGACTTATAAACT
The DNA here is from genome assembly GCF_019279795.1 of Protopterus annectens. Classification (NCBI taxonomy): domain Eukaryota; kingdom Metazoa; phylum Chordata; order Ceratodontiformes; family Protopteridae; genus Protopterus; species Protopterus annectens. The sequence continues at coordinate 627,307,872 of NC_056733.1, forward strand.
ATACACTGAAATTGATGCCGACAGAGTTTGTAGTCATTTTGAAGAAAACTCAATAATGGGAATAGAACAAAAGGGCAATAAAAGAAAGTCATATGGAACAAAGGATTATTTGTTGTTAAATAAAGTCATAATAGAGAATTGGAAAAAGAGGAAGAATCTAAGTATGGCATGGATTGACTACAAAAAAGCCTTTGACAGTATCCCACAATCATGGATAAAAGAGTGCTTAAAATGTATAAGCTATGCCCTACACTGATCGATTACATTACAGTGACCATGAAACAGTGGTAAACCACTTTGCAAACCACATTGCAATTAAGCCATGACAAAGGACAAGTTGTTATTATTTCAGGGATAAAAATTCGAAGGGGGATATTCCAGGGTGACTCCCTGTCACTGCTGCTATTCTGTCTTGCCCTTAACACATTAAGCTGTCTACTTAGCATATTAGGCCATGGCTATAATTTGGCTCCTAGAAAACAACAAAGTGTAAAGACTTCTTATCTTCTCTTCTGAATTAAAACTGTATAGCTCATTAGATGAGGAACTTAAAGTACAACTGCAAGTAGTCAAAACTTTTTCAGATGCTATAAGAATGTCATTTGTTCTTGATAAATGTGCAAAAGCAACCTTTAAAGCAGGAAAGCTGCAGCACCAAGAAAACATCAGTTTGGGACAAGAATGTGATATAAAAGAACTTGAGCAAGAGGGAGTGTATTAATATTTGGGACTTGATGAAGGATCAACAATAAAACATGAACAAATGTGAATGAAACTTAGTAAGGAATATTTTAGAAGACTTAAATTAATTCTGAAAACAGCTTTGACACCTTGGAACAAAATTCATGGTATTAACCAATTTGTTCTTCCTGTCGTAGCTTAAAGTTTTGGAGTGACTGACTGGCCCCAAAACGTGTTGATAGATTAGATAGGAAAACAAGAAGGATGCTTCATGCTCATCAAATGATTTGTACAAATCAGTGCACACCAGGATTATATATTCCCCATTCCGATGGAGGTATGGGCCTCCTTGAAACTGATTACATGTATAGCTCTGCAACTGTGGGACTGCACACGTCTGCTGACCTCACAAAATCCAAATGTAGTGAAAGTTTTGAAACATGAGGACAGTAAATCTAAAATGACTTCCCTGGTTAGTCTAGCAGAAGCATATTGGCATCAAGCAGGAATGGAAATCAGACCAGAAGTAGATAAAAATCAGGCAGCAACTGAATGTGCCAAATCACAAAAGAAAGAATATAGGGTGAAGGATCAGATGAGAAGACAAGAAATGTGGAAAATTCATAAATATAGTTGCAAGTATAGAAAACTTCTGGAAGAACCTCAGGTTGATCAGGATCGAATGGAAGAGTGGTTAAGGAGAGATGAATTCAAACCAAAAGATGAAAGGTTAATATTGGTGGCCAAGATAATGGGCTATGTACATGTTGGTTTACAAAGTCCATTGAACTTGTGGGAGAAACAGACAAATGTAGGTTTTGTAAAATAGAATTGGAAACAGTTGCACACCTTGTTGCTGGTTGTGACATACTAATTGCAGAAGGACTGTATACTGAAAGGCGTAATAATGTGGCAAGACTGTTGCACTGGGGATTGTGCAAACATTATGGTGTTGAAGTGGCTGAAAAACACTGGAAACATTAACCACAAAGCATTATAGAACATGATAAAGTCTACATCACATGGGATCACCCATTACCAACAGTCCAAAAGATAGATGCGAGGAAAAACAGATATAGTGGTCCATGAAAAGAAGACAAAAGTAGCACTGATCATTGAAATCGCTACACCCAGTAACTACAGTGTCTTGTGTACAGAGAGACACAAAGTCATAAAATATCAGGATTTGGAGGCAGAAATGAGAGCAATGTGAAAGAAAGATACCCAGACAGTTTCAATAGTATTAGGAAAAACGGGTCTTATAAAAAAGAATCTACAAACGTATTTAGATATGTTACCATTACTTGTAACTCTGCATGAACTGCAGAAGGAGTCATTACTGGGCACATTGTGGGTGCTGTGAAGACCACTTTTGGCTGACATCACAGATTGAAACAATACTAATTTCATTAACTTTAATCATACTTTGACTTAGGAATGGGATCCATTCCCATCATGGTATTAAAAACCCAAAAGACTTGGAAAAATTTAAAAAAGAATGTTACGTTATTATAAGGCGGAAGAAACTATTCCAAGAAATAAGCCAATATAGGAGTACAGAAAGGAGATTTTACTAATAAGTGTGACTACAAGTAGGGGTACAGAAAATAGATAAGGGGCTGGAATATATTGGAGAAATTAGCAAATGAACTACGATATTGAAACAAAAAGCTATGGAGGGAAAGGTAATAAGGCAGGATGAGGGCAAGTGGAATTTTGGGCACAGGTTTGAGACTGCTTTCCCTACCAGGGGTTGATAGAGTATAAACGAACAGGAAGGCATAGGGGAGTGCTAAGAGACAGAATAGCTCTGGTTGAGTTTTAATTGAGTCTGGAACAGAAACTGTCTTTATAAAAGGGAAAACTAGTAGGAATATAAAATATTGAATAAGTATGAGATTCAGTCAGAAGAGGTTAGAAAAGATTGCTAAGACAAACTAGAAATGCAATTTATAAAGTAACAGTGAGAAGACATCTGTATGGCCCCCAAATATGCAACAATGTACAGAATGTTTAGGATTTTTGCATGTTAAGGGTTTGTGTAGGTGTTTTTATACTTCAGGCAGACTTCAGAAAAATTTTCCTCAGATAGAAATTGCTGGAGTTGTGATGACAGAGAGGTAATTAAGAACATGTTTCTCTTTTTTTTTTGGGGGGGGGGGTTGAAACAAGTTGGCATTTTTTAAAAATTCCATTCAGAATACTTTATCAGAAATATTGGGAAACAAATGAATCTGCTGTTGTCAGTCTTCATTTATCCTTGACTGATGGGTTTGGTTCTAAATATTGGAACCGATTTGGCTGTTACTACAGCTCGCTGTGACTAAAAGCTCTTGAGCTTAAGTCCTACCCACAGAGCCTCTCTCCTAGCTACCTAAGATCTCATATGCTGCTTCCAGAGACAGATGCATTCGCCAGAGCTCTCGAGTTAAGTCAGTTATTTGGTACACACACACACACACACACACATATATATATATATATATATATATATATATATATATATGTGTGTGTGTATACTTTCTCTAAAGAATATTTATTTGCTCTTTTTGTCTCTATTTGCTTTGTGTCCTCTCCTCTTTAGTTAGTACAGTATTGTACTCTTTCTACCTTCATTGGTAGTTCTTTCCTTCTGTACAGTTTTTGTACTATTTCCTAACGCTGTTGTTAGTTTCCTCCTTCTCTTTCTCTCTCACTCTTCCTTTAAAAAAAAAACTTGCTTATTGTTATATATTTCCTCACTGTCTTCTCTGAGTGCATGAGTGGGTGTGTTCAGTAATTTCTCCTGTGAGAGTCATTTTTTTCTGATTTCCTTAAACCTATGGCTGACATGCCTAAGGGCCCTTCTGGTTTTAAAAAAGTGCCAAAAATGTGATTAGAAGATTCACATGTCTCTGACGGGCATTCATTCTGTGTTTTCTGTTTGGGCCCAGTACATTTACAAAAAGACTGCTCTATCTGTCATGGATTTAGTCACCGGGCCCTAGTTGATCATAAAATTAAATTAATTTTGAGAGGATTGTTACCTTCTGCCATTATGGTGGCCATATCTGGTATTAACAGGGAGAAAAGTAGAACAGATGTGTTTTCTCCCTCTTCGTCCTCCTCTTCTGTTTCAACAGAAATGTATAAAAAGAAAAGCAGTTCAGTGCCACCTTCTTCCTCGGCACTGTCCACTAAAAGGCACAAATTATCGGTTCATTCAAGTTCCTTTGAACCGACAGCTTCTAAGTGCATCTCTCTGGTTCCAACAGTTTCTAAGGAGCTGATAGCCTTATCCAAATCTGCATCTTTGGCACGGAGTCCTTCAATACTAAAACAAATACAGGACAAGACATCAGACATATCAGTGCAGAGCTCTCTCTCAGTATCAATTTACTCTGCACTGATCTAATGATTTCAGGACCAGTCACTTCCTAGGACAGTCTACTCACCTTCTATTTATCTCTATGTGGATCAGTTTACCTTCTCCTTTTCTAGAGAGGCCTAAATCACCCGCAATCCTTTCCACCCATTCCACTAACATATAAAGCTATGTCAAACCCAGAGCTGTTGGACATGCTACACCTAAAGAAATCCCAATCCCTCCAAGCTACACGCTATAGGGACCTTCTCACCACAATAAACAGGACATGCTGGAGGGATAGATTCCTGTCCCAGAGACTTCCTATACTCTGGAACAAGCTACCCATCTATGTTAAGCAAAGTTCTTCATTAGCACTCTTCAAGAAAAATCTTGATGAGTGGATGGGAAATAGGAAATACACCCCGGGGATCACTTCTGTGTCCCTGCTGGACAGTGTCACAGGAAAATAACTTTCTTGGGTGGCATAAGCTATGGAACCTTGCTGGCTAGGCTTAAGTAGGCCCTTGGGCCGATAGCCTAGTACATACCTATGAATCTATGAATGCAGAGAGGGTGGTGAATACGATACTCTGGGCTAGGGGGTCTGTCAGGTTCACCTTCGGTTACAGCCCCTGTGGTCATGGGAAACCTTGCCCTGCCTTCTGTTCCTCCTCTGGCTCCATCTGAGACTTTAGAGTTTTTGACTCAGACCCTCCCGGCACTGACTGGATTGATTCCGGAGATGCTGTTACCTCCAGAATCAGTGACTACTCTGAGCTTTTCGGATATTTCGTTCCGGAGACCTCTTGGAACCAAGTCTGTGCTGTTGACTCTGAGGAGAAGTTGTCAACTCCTATTTTCTCTGAGCAGTCCTTGCTCCTCGGAGCATCAGCATGCATTAGTTCGGCTCCAACTTCTACTTTGGGAGAGGTCTGCTCATCGCTGGGAGTGGCCATTGTTCTAAGGTTGTACTTCTCAATTCTGCCATCCCTTCTGTCTTAAGCGGGTCCAGCTTTCGAGGCTGTGACGAGAGCCCTGCCTTCTGCAGCCAGCAAGTCAGATCCTCCTTGTTCAGAGACCATAACCACCCTACCTCCATGCTCATTCTACCAGTATCTCCATGGAGACAGCCACTGCCCAAACTTCAGGACTCCGGGATAACTGATCCATCCTCTTCTGATACCTCCCTGGCCCCTCCCACTGAGGAGATCCCTCAGAAGAGAAAGTGCAAGAGGAAGCACTTGGAGTCCCTGAAAGAATCTGTCACCGAAGATACTGACTTTGATGAAGGAGAAGGGTCTCTAAAGTCACCCCCCCCAGCTGATGTCTCCTTTGGAGACATCCTGGAGTTACTAAAACAGAGGAGTGACAGGAAGTCCCAAAACTCTTCTTCAGAGGAATCGGTGTACCTGCAGGCCATTGGCACTCACTCGTCTAACTCTTGGGTGACTCCGCCCACTAATGCGCTCATTCAGTTGATCTCTCAGCAAGAGTGGAAAGCTCCAGACACCACTGAGCCCATCCCGAGGAGACCTGACAAAATTCTTTCTTCCCCGAGGATAAACAGTTCTGGGCCAAGGGTTTAGTTGTGGATACCATAGTCATTACTGCCGCCATGATAAAGGAACTAGCTGAGGAAAGTTCCTCTGTCCATCCACCTAGCAGAGAGTCTCACGCAATGGATAGCTTTGGAAAGTGGTTTTACGCTTCATAGACCTTTGCCTTTAGGTCCTTGAATTTCTTGGTACATTTTAACAGACTTCAAAGGGATCTGGTTGAACAGTTTTCCGATACCCTTGCGGGAGCTGTCTCTGAGGAGGTACAAGAGAAAGCTGCTTCGCAATTAGCTCCCCTGGAGTCTGTGTCCAACTCCTCTGTGAGGCTCATAGCACATGCAGCCAAAGGGATCACTACAGCAGCGGGTTCAGGCATTGCCATTAGGAGACATGCCTGGATGCATCTGTGTGATTTTACAGAGCCATTTAAGTCTTTATTTCTCAATGCTCCCTTTGACGGATTATCTCTTTTTGGCCCAAAAGTTAAAGAAACATTATCCAGATGTGAAAAAGATGGTAAGACTCTTTCTGCCATGGGAGTACATTTTTTCCATCCCCCAAAGATCCTTTGCCAAGAATCAGAAGAGCACTGGTAAAATGTGGTTCAAAAACTCCAAAGTCCCTTTCCAAGACACATGTGGAAACAGTTTTCCCAGGGGCAGATGGCGGAACTTTAATGGAAGATGCCAGCCATGCAGTGGAGTTGCCCCTCAGAGCCAGGGTTTTATGAATTCTTTCCCTGGTAAGCCCTACCAGCTCTCCTGAAAGGAGGCCCAATTGCCTTCTTCTGGAGGCATTCGGGGGGGGGGGTGCTTATCCTTACACCTAAATGTCTGGCTAGAAATAACTTCAGATTCTTGTCTGCATAACATTATATCCAGAGGTTATACCATACCCTTTTCCTGTTCCCCTCCAGTGCATAAGAAAATCCACAATGTTCCACCCAATCAGAGGAAACCAGCAGTTACACAAATACAAAAACTTCTAGAAAAAAAGAGTCATCCAGGAAGTCCCACCTGACCAGAAAGAATCCAGAATTTACTCAAGATTCTTTTTAGTGCCAAAAAAGGCAGGGGACTGGAGACCAATTTTTGGATCTCAGCATTCTAAACAAATCAGTTTGCCAAACGAAATTCCAGATGGTCATGGTTCAGGCCTTTCTTCTGTTTTTGGAAAAGGATAACTGGATGTGCTCCACAGACCTTCAGGATGCGTATTACCATATAAAAATGGACAAACGCTCCAGAAGGTTTCTCCACTTCAGTCTGGGAGCCAGGCATTACCAGTTCAAAGTGCTTCCCAAGGTGTTCACCAAATGCATGGCAGTAGTAGCAGCTCCCTTGAGACTGCAAAGATTCTGAGTGTTTCCATACCTGGATGACTGGCTCATTACCGTGCCAACCACACATCTGTTAATAAAGGCTTGTACAAACCTAGGAATAACTGTAAATTATGAAAAATTAGAGTTGACTTCATCTTAATGTTTAGAATTCATAGAAGCAATGCTCAATACGAAAACCTTTATAGCTTCACTTCCTCCTGCAAGGCTACAAAAAATCAGAGAACAATTTCAAAAGATACAACACAACAAGAAAGTATCGGCCTGTCTAGTTTTACAAGCCCTATTGTCAATGGCTATAGTGATTGCACTAATTCCCTTGGCAAGGTATCACATGAGAATTCTTCAGTGTGTACTTGCATCTCAGTGGTCAATACTTTATCAACCTTTATTGGATCAGAGTTTGATCACCAATCTTTGCAGACAGGATTTAGCTTGGTGGTTGCACTCAGAAGAGATTCTTCTGGGTTGTCCCTTTTTCCTACCACAGCCCAAGACCATAGTGACAACAACACCTCCTAGATGGGGTGGGGGGCATTATCAGGGCACACTTTTCGGCCATGTAACCTGGACCGGAACACCAAAGGCGGAGGTGTGTCCATATTCATTAAGGATATCCATACCTCCAGGCTAGTTGCTCAGCATAATGCAGCCGAGGTTATCCAAGTGCAACTAACTCTGGGCAAAACTGCAGTCCAAATTGTAGCTTGTTACAGATCACCCACCATGCCCCAGTTTTCCCACTCCTCTTTTCTTGATGTACTGGAAAATATTAGGGTTCAACCAAACACCCTAATAATGGGCAATTTCAACTACCCCACCATTAACTGGGAAAACTACTTACTTACAAACTCCTTCGCTCAACGCTTTCTGGAATTCATAAACTCCAATGCCCTGGATCAACTTATCCACACCCCCACAAGAGGCAACAATATCCTAGATCTAGTCATTACCAATATGAGTGACCGGTGTTCCACACCTGAAGTCAATGCCTCATTGGTCCGATCCGACCATAAGCTAATTACCCTAGATATCCACATCCTGCCTCTACCCCCCCATTAAGGAAACCATGGTAAAAAATTTCTCCAAAGCCAACTTCATACTTCTTAAGACAGAAGTGGTGAACTTCATGACACCCATGCAGATGGACAATACAGTTACGACTACTGAATCCTACACAGTTATATAAGCACTTACATGAGTGCATGGATCGTGCAATCCCAAACAGAACCAAGACACTATCCTCCAAGAAAAAGGAAGCCAATCTGGTGGTTCCCTGCCATAAACAAACAGTACAACAGAAGGAAGAAACTCTTGCAAAAGAGAGTAAAATCCCATGAGTGGAGGAGCTCCCTGGCCAGCCTCAGTAAGAAGCTGCGATCCCTGATAAAATCCTCCAAAGCTAGTTACATAAACAAAATCGCCACTGATTCTAAAGACAACCACAAAGAATTATATAGCTATGTCAAGAATCTCAATGGCAACACTCAGATCTGCTCTGAGTTACAGCACAATGGCACTAAATATACAGACCCAACTGATATTGCCAACATCCTGGCAGATAGGTTCAGTGCTAAATTTACCCCCCTCTCACCCCCTAAAGAGCCCATCTCTATACTGGAAGAATGCAAAGTTTCTGTAATCATGGCTGCACAGGTAAAAACCACACTCTCCAAAGCCAAGAACACAGCATCCATGGGACCAGACAACATCCCAGGCTACATTCTACATGAACTACAGAATGAACTGGCACCCCACCTAAGCACCATGTTCAATCATAGTCTCACCTCAGGCTTTGTGCCTGCTGAATGGCACACAGCAACGGTTATCCCACTCCTCAAGGGAGGAGCCACCATGGACCCTGGGAACTACCGCCCTATTAGCCTGACGAGCCTGGTCTGCTCATCATGGAACTTATAAACAAAGACATTGGTAATCTCCAAACTCTGGATCCCACCCAGTTCGGGTTTGTAAAAGGCAGATCATGTCTCCTAAACCTAACAGACTTCTTTGAAGCAGCCACCAAAGCCGTAGACAAGGGTAAGGTGGTTCACACAGCCTATCTAGATCTTGCCAAGGCTTTCGACACCATCCCCCATTCTGGAATTATAGATAAACTCACAAAACTAGGTATAAATCCCTATGTCACAAGATAGTTGCTAACTGGCTCACTGACAGAACCCACACTGTGAAAGTAGCAGACTCCAAATCCAACTTTAGACCCGTGACAAGTGGAGTACCACAGGGTTCAGTCCTGGGTCCTTTCCTGTTTGGTATCTACTTCTCTGAAGTACAGGCTAACACAGAAGGTCTTTGGCTAATGAAGTTCACAGATGACTGCAAACTAGGAGCCATAATCGAAACTCCTAACGATGTGGACATCCCACAAAAGGGCCTCACTGAGACAGATGCCTGGTGTCAAAGCCATGGCCTCAAGCTCAATGCTAAAAAGTGCATTGTCATCCCCTTTGGTAAAAACTCTGTACCCATGAACTACAACATAGACGGTAGTATACTTAACACTGAAAGTGTGATAAGAGACCTTGGGACACAGGTGGACAGTAGTCTCTCCTTTGATAATCACATCGCCACAGTAGTCAGGAAATCCTTCTATGTGGCACACCTCATCACAAAAGGTTTCTCATCCAGAAAAAAAGAGGTCATTGTTCCCCTCTACTCATCACTCATTAGACCCATTATAGAGTACAATGCCCCTTTTGGTATGTACCTCACAAGACATCTACAACAACTGGAAAGGCCACAGAAATACCTCATAAAGAGGATTACCAGCCTCAAACAGATGCCCCACGCAGACTCTGTCAAAAAACTCCAGCTTTACTCCGTCGCATATCGCCTACTCAGTAGTGATCTCTGCCTAACATACAAAGCTATGTCAAACCCAGAGCTGTTGGACATGCTCCACTTAAGGAAATCCCAATCCCTCCAAGCTACACGCACTAGGGACCTAAATCTTGTCACCACAATAAACAGAACATGCCGGAGGGATAGATTCCTGTCCCAGAGACTTCCCATACTCTGGAATAAACTATCTATCTATATCAAACAAAGTTCCTCATTAGCACTCTTCAAGAAAAATCTTGATGATTGGATGGGAAATAGGAAATTCACCCCGGGGATCACCTCTGTGGCTCTGCTCGACAATGGCACAGGAAAATAATTTTTTGGGTGACAAAAGCCAGGGTACCTTTTTGGCTGGGCTTGTATAGGCTCCAGGGCCGATAGCCTAGTACCTACCTATGAACCTATGAAAGCCAATCTGCATATCAACATTCTAGAGATGAGAGCAGTGCTTTTAGCTATGCAGGCATTTCAGACTACTGTCTCTTTGGGAATGATTGAGATTCAAATAGACAAGTCAGTGGTTTGGTACATCAACAAACAGGGAGGAATCAAGTCTTACCCCCTTTGTCAAGAAGCACTCAGAGTGTAGCAATGGGCGATTTCTTCCAACCGATTTCTGGTAGCAACACATATTCTGGGGAGCTCCAGTGTAATAGCAGACAGACTGAGCAGGTCTGTTCTTCTGCCTCATGAGTGGTCTCTCAGTCCCAATGATTTTTCATTGATGGGGCCAGCCTTGCGGTGACCTCTTTGCCTCACCTCAGAACAACAAGTGCAGCAACTACTTTGCCCTGCTCCCCCCTCCAGGGGAGTCACAGAGGGATGCTGTTCTACACAGTTGGCTCCCAGGACTACTATATGCCTTTCCTCAGACTCCCTTAATTCCAAAGTTCTTACAGAAAGCAATTCGGTTGAAGAGCAAGGTAATCCTCATTGCTCCTTATTGGCCTTGACAGATATGGTTCCCCTTTCTTTGGCCTTATCTGATATGAAAACGATGGACTCTGGACCCAGCTTCAGACTTTCTGTCCCATCCAGACAGTTTGACTTACCCAAACATTCAAAACCTCAACTTTTTTGCTCGCTTCCTCCAGTTCCATTAATTGCCAGACAGATGAACCTTTCCTCCCCAGTATGTCAGATTCTATTAGCTTCCCATAAGCCATCCACCCGTAAACTGTATGTTAGCAAATGGAAGAAATTCACCTTTTGGGATCGAGAAAGGGACACTGATCCCTTTTCAGCACTTATTGACAAAATTCTAGACTTTTTAGCTTTCTTTTTCAATACAGACGCTTCTCCCTCAACTATTAAAGTTCAACTAGCAGCCATTTCCAATTTCCATAATGGTTCTGATTAATATTCCTTGGTTTCTCACAGGCTTTGCAAGGCCTGTCTAAAAGGAGCTCAGTTATTAAAACCTCCTTATAAGGATCCTACCCCATCTTGGGATCTCAATTTAGTCTTACAGGCAATTGTGCGATCACCTTTTGAACCATCTGCTAACTGTGATCTAAAATTTTTATCCTGGAAAACATTATTTCTAGTGGCGATAACTTCTGCCAGAAGAATTTCAGAAATATAAGCTTTTGTAAACCCCCTTACCTCATTTTCCATAAGGATAGAGTCTCCTTAAGGACAAACCCTTTCTTTCTACCTAAGGTAGCGTTAGATACCAATTTAAATCAGACCATCAGTTTGCCAGTATTCTCCCCCAACTTTTCAGATAAAGGTGAATACAGTTTACATTTTTAGTTGTTCACAGGCAGTTACACTTTTATTTACATAGAACAAAAGGCATAAGGAAATCTGATTAACTTTTTGTCTCCTTTTCAAGTAAAAGACTTGGTAATTCAGTGAACAAGGTTACCTTAGCCAGATGGCTCAAATATTGTATTTCATTTATCTGCCACAGAAATAGAATTGATTTGCCTGCTCCTATTCTGCTCATTTTACAAGAGCTGTGGCTGCTTCTGCAGTTCTTCAGTCTTTAACTTCAATGGATGACATTTGTGTAGCAGCATCCTGGGCTACTCCACACACCTTCATTATCCATTACAAATTGGATTTGGTGTCCAGAGGGGCAGCCTCTTTTGGTTAAAGGGTGCTCAGGAATATACTTCCATGAATCCTCCCATGATCAAAGTTAGCTGGGGACTCTGTCCTATCAGTCAAGGATAAATGAAGATTGACAACATCAGATATAGAAGTTATGTACTCATCATAACATTCCATCTGCGTTGTCCATCTTCATTTATCCTTGACTCCCCTCCCTCCTCCTGCCCTAGCACTTTTTTTTGGTGTAATGGGCAATATGTATAACTTATTACTGATTATTTATAAAATATTCCAGATATGGTCTCTATGAAGTTTTTATGTTTCTGTCATTCTATTATTCTGCAAACCTCATCTAAGGTAACTAGGAGAGAGGCACTGTGAGTAGGACTTAAACTCGAGAGGTTTTGGTCACCACAAGCTGTGGTAACAGCCAAGTCGCTTCCGATATTTGGAGCCAAATCCATCAGTCAAGGATAAATGAAGATGGACAACACAAATGGAACATGATGGTGAGTACATAACTTATTTTTATAACTAATGAAATTATTCTTTTGAGCTGATATATAATATCGGAATAAGTGTGATAGTAAGGCCTTGCTAGGTTTAAAGCCATTAGCTAGCAAACACACAATCAGTAGAAAATGGAAATCAAAATCCAAAACAATTGTAGCTGAAGTACTGAATTTTGTAAAGGAGATAAAAGAAATTGAGGATGGATCTTTAGAGAAGTGAAAGAACAATTTGCATAGAAGCAAATGGAACTTGTGAGAACAATACCTGCAGAATAATGTTCAGGAGAGGGAGTGAAATTTGAGGGAAAGTAGGCCTTGAGCAATTTGTGTAATGTTACAGTGAATAGTTATTAAGAAAAAGAAAAATATAAATATGTAATGCATAAATTCAATGAAAAATGTTTAAAACGCATTGCTTTCTTTCTATAACTGTATGCGCACTCATGTCATTGTTCATTATAAGAACTTAATAAATGTTAGGAAAGGCCTCAGAAATACCTCACTAAAAGAATCACAGGCCTAAAGCAGATGCCCTATGCTGACCGCCTTAAAAAACTCCAGCTATACTCTGTCACATATCGTCTACTCAGAGGTGATCTCTGCTTAACATACAAGGCCATGTCAAACCCAGAGCTGTTGGACATGCTACACTTAAAGAAATCCCAATCCCTCAGAGCTACACGCTCCAGGGATCTAAACCTTGTCATCACAATAAACAAAACATGTTGGAGGGATAGGTTCCTGACCCAGAGACTCCCCAGACTCTGGAATAGATTGCCCATACATGTCAAGCAGAGTGCCTCTTTGGACCTCTTCAAGAGGAACCTTGACGATTGGATGGAAGAAAGGAAATTCACCCCAGAGATCACGTCAGTCGCCCTGCTAGACAGGGGTCCAGGAAACTAAATAATGTGGGAAGAAATAGCCAGGGAATTGTTATGGCTAGGCTTGTATAGGCCCTAGGGCTGATAGCCTAGTACCAACCTATGAACCTATGATAAATAAATAAACAAAAAAAGAACTTGGCTGTCAACTGGCTGGTTTATACAATACAATGTATAATTATGCAATGTAGCATGCTTAAGTATGGGTAAAGCAGGCTTTTACCCAAGGCTGGTATGGTTTGATCATGAAGTAGAAGCCCACATATCCAGCACATTATTTACAGATGCACATTTAGTATTGCGACATAATGAAAAAAGAATGTTCTTATTTTTTTTTAAAAAATGCCATTGTATTATGGAGTTTAGTTTTCCAGGCTTAGCAATGTATTGTGCATGTGTATGCCTGTTCATCATGATACTTGCACAGCTATCAGTTCTAATGCGGTTGGTGTGATTATGTTTTTATGTATCTGGTTGTTTGTGTAATAATACTTCTACAATAATTATGCATTAGGAGTAATCTAACTGATCTAAACAAAGGTTTGGTGTCTTATTTTTGGTGTGTGTGCGTGTTTATATATGTATGTATGTATTTATGTACAAGTGTCCTGGAGGCAAAATGTTGTTTATTATATCTATATTATTGCTTTGTTTTTCTGCTCTGCAACAAGTGACTTAATGAACCAGATTGCTAAGCACAACAAATTTATCCGAATGTTAAAAATTAAATGTAAGCATTGTCACCGTGAACCTAACCCATATGGGGGGCAAGCTTCCATACCTAGAACTTATACACTAACTTCATGATCATGCCAACATGAAGAAAAAGGAAATATACCAACTCCATGCTCATGCTGATATGAAGAAAAGAGAAATCTGTGGAAAGAAATGAATTACTGTCACTGCATACTTAGTAGCCATCCCAGCAGTGACTGGAAAGTTCACCATTGACTACTTGAACTTATCCAGACAGAATCTCATAGAACTGGCACAAGGAAAATGGCAGCCATAGCTTATTTTATATACGGTGTCAGCAATCTCTATGTTTTAGGATTTTAGACCCAAACGTGTTCCTGTTGTTAATGTTAGATTTACAGTGAGCATGTGCTGATGAACAACCAATCTTTGTTCACAATTTTAAATATGATTTAGTTGCATTGTGTAATAATATATAACCATATACTTATTACCACTGGGGCAAAAAATAGCCTGTGTGATTTGTCTCACTTGAAGTACTTAGATTTCCAATATCTCTTGTGTGAAAATCTGGAAACATTAATTTTAAGGTGTTTAACATAATGCAATTACAATTTTACCACCCAAGGTTCTAGAAATACAGTGATTGTTAATCCAGCTCTAAGGCTAAAGTGAATCTTATCCTGGTTGTTTAGTTTATCTGCAATATAAACAGAACAAAACTGGGCTCTATATTCTAAGGAGTGAGCATGGTAAACTTGTTACACTTGAAACTGCAATAATAATAAGAAATGAGGGTTAGAATATTTGCTTAATAATGTCAATCAACTCAATTATTTGTTTTACTAGTATTCAAGAAGCCTAAGTGAAATAATTTTCTAATTTTTGTGGTTAAAAACGAAGTCTAAAACATGGCTTAAAATGAATAATTTAGTAGAGTCAGGTGATGGTTATTCATTTAGAAAATGTACTTATGAAACTAAAGAAATGTGGACATTATGTTTTTCTTTGCATGTCTCTCAGATAAGCTTCACAATTAATTTAAACTGTAGCTTTGTCCCTTTCAATCCCCAGGAAGTGCCACTGGCTCCCATGAATTCATTCAACATTTTAACCCGTGTAAATTGTTCATGTATTCTGTTAAGGATATATGGGAATCAGTACAGAAACAAATACCGTCATTTTATCTTCGGCATTGTTTTTTAAGGATTTTGCCCAGCGACGTATTTAAGTCGCCCCCCAAAAAATATATAATATTACGTTACTTCTACATCGGGTCACTCTTCCTATACTAATCCTCGTGTTTGAATTTACTGGCAGTTTTGATCACTTATCTGATTTTTTTGTCTGTTATCAATCACATAAGAAAATGAGAAGAGATGTATTTAAGTCCAGCACCTCAGCCACACCACTGTAATGCGTCACATATCAGCTCATGATGACCATAGTACAGCTGTGATTTGTAGAACAGGACCCCCCCCCCCCCCAATTTTTCTCTAGTGTTCCTTACAAGTGACGTCTGCGCTGTTTTCCGTTATTAAATCGGTCATCCGCCGTTATGGGCTGTTTAGGTACCCGACATGTACCTTCAGCATCCTGGTTAACCGTGAGGATGAGAAATGCAGCCAATCAGACGAGGTAGTTAGAAGCGTCGTGACAGTGCACGGCGTGCCCCGCACTCCCCAGCGTCAAATCCGGCACGGGAGATGTGTTTGCTGTTATCAGTTCTTATAGCAGGGAAAGTATCGCTGTGAGTTGGGGAGAATGGGGTCCGGGGACTGGGGTGGGTTCGTCTGGGGGGAATCCAATTCTCAATAGCCTTTTGCTAAGAGTGCTCATTAACCTTCCTCTGTAGTTTTCATTAGAGGCGTCCACTTAAACGGCAGCCAGTAGTTCAAATAGGGCTGCTCGGGACGTGAGGAGCAGCGCTGTCCCTCTCGGTGTTGATGCACGGGCCAGATTCAGGGCGATCGCGTCGCGTTGTACAGTAGTTGCTCCGCCCGCCGGGGAAGCTCAGCTGTGCTCGGCTCCTGCGGCTGGGCGGGGCGGGATATCTTTCAGCACCATCATCCTTGGACAGCGCACTGTGGATGGAGCCTCTCCCCCAGGATAGCGGAGGGGTGCTGCAGGGGCTGGCCGGTCCAGCTGCGCTCTACCCTGGCCACGAGGAGGTGGCTTTTGCCTTGGAAGAGGAGCTGGCTATGCTTGCTGGGGAGGTGCCAGATGTTACTGATCGCCCGCTGCAGGATACCGTGTGCAACCAGAACGCGGAACTACTGTCGCTTATTCGGCAGAAGGAGAAGGACCTGATGCTGGCAGCCCGCCTCGGAAAAGCATTACTGGCAAGAAACGAGGACTTGAGCCGTCAGTACGAAAGAATGCACGCTGAGCTTACGGAGAAACTAGAGGTAAGAAACATTACTGAATACACCTGCCGTCCCCACCTCAACCCACCTACAAACCGTGAGTGTTGCTCGCCAGCACTACTAAATGATGATCATGTTCCTGATCAGTAACAAAGTACAACGCATCAGAAAGGCAGTTGGCACTCTGCTAACAACTGTATCTGCTCTGCAGGTACGTCACAGTTTTTGTATGGAGCGTCTTCATTTGACCCTTGTAAAATTCTCAATTATGTGTCAAAAAATCAAAGAGCAAACATTTCCATAAACTACTGGCTGCACTAAATGTTTATTTATTTTTAAGAAAGTAAATATTAATACAAATACACTCTTAAGAAAATGTGTGTTGATACAAGTCATACTTTAGCTACAGTCTTTCTGACTAGTGAAAACAAACAAAATTGTGTTACTGATTCTGGATCTTTGCCCCTCACCACCATGGTCTTTGTCATCATTTTCTGAGTGAAGAGGTTGAGTTATGGTTGTATGTAAGTTGCAAGCTAAATTTTAATTGCGATAATAGAGTGACTTTTGGAGTTGTTCAAAACTTGCCTATGAAACATATTTTTGTTGCTGATTTTGCTTGAAACATTTTACATTCTTTATAGTTATGGAATACATTATTATTCAGTAAATAACACTGACAGGACATAAGAAATGTCATTGTTTTCTGGGATGTGCCTAGTTTAACTTTGAAGATGTTATATTCAGGTTACAGCCACTTCTGACTTAACTGTACAAGTTATAAAAAACAAACTAATGGCATCACATTCCAAGCATTGTCTTACAATGGTTTGCAAACTGCATCTTATACTAATCTTGTTTTGTAGCTCACCTTTTGACCTCTGCAAATGTTTACAGCCATAAGACATCATAAGAAGGATTAGAATAAGAGATACAGCAGTGAAGCTGTCCATCAATTCTTGTCTATAAAATATTCAGTGAAGTTGTTTCATATTTCCAAAGCTGTTCTGATGCACACTGTCAGTGATGGAATATAACCATGTTTGCAAGTTTCAAACGTAAACTGGAAAATGCAGTAATACTTCAGATTATTATGTGTATGCAGGAAGGGATGACAGGACAGTTATTCACTTCATGATAATGTTATAGGTTGGAAGGAAGAGAGCAAACGAGGTTGAGGGAAAGGTGGAAGCACTGAGTAGAGATAATGGATTAAGCAGACATTCCAGAGGGTGCACTCTATCAGCCACATTACATGTTTAATAATGAGCATGAAATGAAAGAGTTTGTTAAGGTAGTATTAGCAGCATAAATGGGCAACAGTGTGTGGGACTTTTTTGTTATTATAACTTTTAAGTACATGCAGAGATGGAGTGGATTTTTCTTTTTGGAACATGAGATGTATTTAGGGGTTAAATATTTTTAAGACTGATGTGATTCTTACTGCAAAATGGCTTGAGTATGTTAGGATGAAGGACAGTAGAGACATTAGTTCCACATAGAGTCAGGTAAGGCAGGATGTAGGATAAGTCCACCAGTGGAAGAGACAAGCTGGGAATGGGAGAGCTTTTTCCTTCACTGAAAGTACCATGTTCACTGAATACCATCCACTATTACCCGTTGCAAAAGAAAGCTAAAAGTGTTTATTTTAACTGGTTTGATGGGCTGGTTCGCAGACCTTTTTTTCAGCCATAACTCTGACTTCAGTGGAACACGTGGAGTTACAACAATGGGAATTTGATGAAAAGAAATTGACGTGCTACAGTCATGGAACTCCTTGCATGTACATATAACAGTTTATTCAAAAGATAATTATCAACTGTTAGCAGTAACAGTCACCTACTGTAGTATTACATATTAAGACATAAAAGTGGTATAATAGATAATTAATATTTGCTAGTAGTAATATTTTCATTTTAATATTAGAATCTACTACATACATTAGAAATAAGAGAATATTTTCAAAGATTTGGCTCATTTTGAGTTAGAAAATACAGAATTCATCTGCAGTTTAATTTAGTTATGCTTTGAAATAGAAACATATGGAATAAGTAAAACAATTGAGAGAAAAAAATGTGTATCTATATTATTCATGTTAGCACTTTTTACTTTACATAATTACGATGTCAAAGTTATTGAGTGTGCAGTTTCATATTATTCTTATATACTAACCATTATTCCTACAGTATTTATATGCTTGTTCAGTGAAGAAATATTCGTTGGAGTTGGACTGAAACATTAGCAGCGTAGGGAAGAACAAGATGTTGTTGTTTTTCTTTCGGCTTTTCCCGGTTAGGGGTCGCCACAGCGGAACTCCGGTCCGCTAATGATTGGCAGTCAATTTTTACGGTGCCGAGGTGCCAGCCCAATGCCCAACCTTCAACGAAGGCACGCCGATTCACGCATGTCTTTCGAACGCCACTCGACCGCGGGTAGGACATGCAGACTCCACACAGAAGGCGCTCCAGCCAAGAATCGAATGGTTGAACCTCTTGCTGTCAGGCGACAACGCTACCGCTGCACAACCGCGGCTTCTAAACAAGATGTTACAGTGCTAAAAATTGCAGCATAGATTAATATGCATGTTGATGAGGAAATGGCACAACAAGATCATAGTCAAGGCCCTGCTGATCGTCAGTGGGGATCGCATTAGGGGTCAAGAAAGAACTTCCGGTTTTCTCCAACAGTTTTTTTTTTAATTCTGTTTAGTAGGGAACTGTTAGACAAAGTGGTAGACTGTTTCATCAGTCCTGTGAACAGAGATTGGAGAAGGGTAAAATAGGATGAGAAAAGTGTAAATGGCATGAGATATATCAGTCTATCTTACTCCCCACAAATGATCACCTGAAGGAAGGATATTAGGCACCGCAGTTCATATTTCCTTATAAGTTCATAGGCTGTTACTAAATTTAGAGGCAAGAAGACCATTAAAGTTCTCAATCACATTATACAGTACTACTGGCAGACTGACAGTGTCCTTCATTAAGAAGATTTTCCCCACATATCCTAGGTGAAAATTTGTGATCAACCATACAGTTGTCTATACTGGTTTTAACGGTTGATAGGGAAGTATTCTACCTGTTATACAAGGCAGCTTGTCCAGGAATGGGGCATACATTAAGTTAGGTACCCATCATACCACCTGATTTATTAATGTAGAAGTTTAGGTGTGTAGAGTGAGTGTTTGCTATAACACTTGCTCTGATAAAGTGAAGTTCAGAGAGTGCTAGGTTGTTGTGTGCTACATTGAATAGAGAGACAGGGTCTTTTGTTAGAGTGACTGAGGATTCTGAGTCCTGAGATCTTTTTGGTGAAAAAACATTTAGGTTTCTCAATTTAATACGTGTCTAGTGAGGTACATGCAAAAGGAAACATTATATTCAATGATGGCTCTAACACTGGATGAATAAAGTAGGGCTATAATGTCTCTGGACCTTGAGGAAAGATAAAATGCTGGATAAGTTATGCAAAATAGGAGGGTTTTCTAACTACCACTGAGACATATAATCAAAGCAGAATCTGTTATCAACACAGGTACTTAAGTCTTTGATGATTGTGTCAGATTTAGATGAAAGGTTATATATGTGGTAAGAGGCAGTGATACTAGATTTACCAAAGGAAACTGTGCTGCATGTTTTTGATATTGAGGATAAGCCCATAATAACACACAAAGCATTTGTTTTGCCTAGCCGATGCTGGATGACTGTCAGAATAGGATTTGATAACCACCCCCAGTCTGCAGTCATCAGTAAGATTGTTTAGCCATATTCCATTGATATCAGCTTTCATGCCAGAGAAATATATACCAAGGAGAAAGAGGCTTAGGACAAAGCCCGGTGGGATACCATTGGTGATGCTTTTCTGTCTAGAGCAAACACTCCTGACCTAAATGGTATGGGTTCTGTCAAGTAACCGATTGCTTATTCAGTGAGCTGTTTTTGAGTTAATATTGAATTGGGAGAGTTTGCCAATAATCTTAGCATGAGGTATGTTGTCAAAGGCCATAGCAAGGTCCAGGTAGGCAGCATCGATTGTATGCCCCTTATCTATGACCTCCATAACCCTTACAAATAACTCAACCAGACTGAGCAGGCATGATCTGCCTTTTACAAGGCCAAACTGCTGTCCATGCAAAGATATCAGGTCACTTATGTTGCTGCTTATTACTTCAGGTTTATATTCCATAACCTCTTTACTGTATGACAAATAGTGTTGTAATTTATTGGGTCAGTTGAGGGTTATACAAGGGCATCACAACAGTTTTTCTCCATACCTCTGAGACATAACCTGTGGAGGAATTCAGGCTGAACAGTTGATGGAGAGAGTTTTCTATGTAGAACTTTATACTTCACAGCAGGTGTCCAGAGATATTGTCAGGATCCATAAGACTGATATTTTTTTAATTTTGGAAAATGCCAAAAAGATTTGGACAAAAGTGATTTCAGGACAGGAGATGTGAGAAGGAAAGAAGGGACAATGTATGGGGAGAAGTTGAAAATAATTTCTTCACAAGAATGTTTGCAATGTCTTTAGGGTCAGAGAGAGGTATAAAAAGTCATAAGTTCAGTACAGAATTATTAGTTACTTCTAAGATTCCCAACAAAGCTAAAGAAAGCCATGTGTTTGTCTTTTAAATTAGTTGCATTCTTAAGTTTGCAGCTGGCATTTCGTTTTTCTAGTGGTAAGTCTGAGGAAATTGCTTACCAGTCATTACTAGGAGCCATTGTTAGAGCAACAAAGTCATGGCCATGGCTAGAAACCATTTTTAGAGCAGCCAGGGGCCTTTGTAAGAACAGTAGAATCCCAGTCATTGCCAGGAACCAGAGTTACAGCAGCAAGATCCCAACCACCGCTACGATCCACTATAAGCAAAGTAAGGCTCCAGACTTTGACAGAAACCATTGCTATAGTGTCAGGATCACAGCCACTTCAAGGGGACCACTGTAAGAGTATCAGAACCTTGGCCTCTACCAGGCAGCATGGTTAGAGCAGCAGGATCCTAGTCATTGCCATGGGCTGCCTTACAAACAGCAATATTCCAGCTACAGTCAGTGGCCACTGTAAGAGCTGCAGGATCCCAGTCATTCCCAGGAATGCCTGTAATATCAAGATCCCAGCCATTGCGAGGAACCCTCTAAGTGTAGGAGGATCTCAACCAGTTCAAGGAGGAAGCCCTTGTAAGAGTGGCAGATCCCGAGATCTCTTCTCTGTAACAGGAGGATACCTCTGCAGTTACTTATTTTCATTCCTGCTGATCACCTTTCTCATTACTGAACTTGGTTCGCTGGTACTTTCACATGGCTCTGTGCCAGCAGTTCCCTCCTCTTTATATTAATGAATAGCAGCGTGGTATTTGGGATATACAGTCTTATTAACTTGTGTAAGACAACAGGCTGCCAATGCCATCAGCTGCTGCAGGAAGACAACAGTCACAAGGAGTAACACCAACATTTAAAATGTCTAAATGTAAATAAAATACATTCATTTTAACACTTGCAAGAAGGTTTATATATCATACAGTAA
>NC_056733.1:627332194-627389694 GCF_019279795.1 Protopterus annectens
ATAATGACCACCCCTACTAGAATCCATAAACCAAACAACAAAGAAAGCATCCTAGACTGGGTCCTTCTAAATAGTCATCTTGATTCTTATAAACCAGGAACTTTCCCAAATTATATCAGTGACCACATGCTAACTTATATAATCAAACAAAAAACTTATAGCCCCAACATAAATACTTTTAAAACTTCCCGCTCCAAAAAATACTTTAACCCAGAGAGCTTACAAAACGAACTGAAAGCATGTGACTGCTCACTTATGCTTCTTCTTGAACTTCATGAAGCAGTAATCTACTTTAATACTAGATTTCTCCAAATACTAGACTACCATGCCCCCTATCGCTCTTCCCGCATATGAACCAAAACTGCCCCCTGGCTCACAAAGGCAACTAGGCAAAAGATCCTTCTCAGAAATAAAATTTGGGCTAAATGGCGAACCTCCAGAAATCCAACAGATCACCTCTACTTTAAACAATTAAGAAATGCCACCAAAAAGGACATTTTTAAAGACAAAAAAGACTATTACCTCCACCTACAACAAACTCACCAACAACATCCTCAAAAATTCTGGTCTGGCATTAACAAACTTCTTCAACCAGGACACTCTAAAACTCCTGACCCTATAGGTTTCATCCTTAATAACTCTAACCAGATTCCTGATGCCTTTAACAACTATTTTACTGAAGCTATTCTATCCCTATCTAACACATTACCATCCACTTCCACTCTCCCATTAATAACACCTAATACCCCCTCACCTACCTTCCATATACATCCTGTACCTACATCCCTCATTTGCAACCTCCTTCAAAAGCTCAAGCCATGCATCCCTTCTGCTGACTGTCTTCCAGCTGAATACCTGCAAATTGCAGCTAAAGGCATTGCCTACCCTATCTCCATACTTATAAATAGAACAATTTCAGAAAGCAAAATCCTCTCTCTATGGAAGATCTCCCATATAATCCCTTTACACAAAGGTGGCTCATCAACTGAGCTCTCCAACTATCGGCCTATTGCCTTACTCTCTCCATTAGCTAAAAAAATGGAGAAGTGTATACACAGACAACTGCTTGACCACCTTCTACAAAATAATCTACTTGCAGATTGTCAACATGGCTTTAGACCTTACCATAGCACAACAACTGCCCTGCTATACTTCTCTGATTCTATAAACAAAAAACGTAACAATAACACCTTTTCCTCTGCTCTATTTATTGATCTTTCTAAAGCTTTTGATATGGTGAACCATCCCATACTTATTGACATTCTAAAAGCCCATTCACTAGACCCACAAGCATTACAATGGTTTAAATCCTATTTAGAAAATAGACAGCAAACAGTTCTCTGGAACAAGAATATTTCTTCATCCCTCCCTGTAAACATTGGAGTGCCACAAGGTTCTATCTTAGGGCCTCTTCTATTTTCCTTATTTATTAATGACCTACATACTAGTATTTCTCAAGCCACCTGCATACAGTATGCAGATAACTCCACCTTAATTTGCTCAGCCAAGTCTATAACCTCTCTCCAGTGCCTCACCCAAACAGTATTTAACTGTGTTGAAAACTGGTTCACAAAACACTGCCTTCTGCTCAACCCCAAGAAAACTAAATTATTGCTTTTTTCTCCTACTCACAAGACACCTCAACTGCACTTCACAGTAACCTCTAACAATGGAACCATCATATCCCCTGATACTACAACCCGTCTTCTAGGTGTTACAATAGACAACAACCTTAGCTACAATGACCATATTAATTCCACTATAAAGACGGTAAACAAAAAACTAGGGACCTTATACAGAATCAAATCCTTCCTTACCCCTGCAGCCAGAAACACTATAGCCCAAACCCACCTAATCTCCACCCTGTTCTATGCTTCTGCTGTCTATACTAATCTTTCTAAAACCAACCTTACCAAACTCTCCACCCGTTATAATAACATGACCAGATTTGCTTCTGGTACCCCATTTAGAACACATCATTGTCACAACCTCAAACAGCTGGGTTGGTTAGAACTACAGAACCAATTACTTTTTCAACAACTTGTTATCACCCAAAAGATCCTATACTACCCTAAAAATACCCCAATCCTCACTAATCTCATATCCCCTTACAAAAATCTTGCAACTCTACGCTCAGCAAATAAACTTCAAATTTCTTCCATTAAATCCAACAGCAAAGCTGGGGACTCACTCTTCTCAAACACCATAGGAAAGAGCTGGAATCATCTTCCTTCTGAACTTTCCAACCTTACTTCTACTCTACTTTTTAAGAAGAACCTTAAAGAATATCTTAAATCCCACTGGCTTTGTCCCTGCTCCAAACCTGACTGATATCTCTTGCCCCCTCATGCTCTTTCTCAAAAAAAAAAAAAAAAATTGTTTTACTTTATCTGTCTTCTGTTTTAATTTTTGTTTTTACTCATAGTATTTGATTCTAGCCTAAATTTGCTAAATAACTGTATAACTCTACCTTTTAATGTTAATTTTGTAACAAATTTTATTTTAATTATACTTTATTGTATTTCCTTGTCATTGTTGCTGTTCGGAGCTTTTCTCCCCGGGCCTCTACTGAAAATGGACATGTATCCAGTTAGACTAGCCCGGTCAACAAATGTAAAATAAATGAATAAAATAAATATATATATATATATATATATATATATATATATATATATATATATATATAAAATCTATATATGTGTGTGTGTGTGTGTGTATATATATATATATATATATATATATATATATATATATATATATATATATAGGTATATATAGATATGTAGCTGTATATACCTGTAGATTGTACCACATAAAAATACCGGCAGACACTAAGACGCATTTAGAACCATATATATCTTACACACACACACACACACACACACACACACACCATCATAGATGTACCACTTTGGCGCATCATATGTATGTGTACATTACACCACACAAACCTACAGTAAATCTTAAGATGCCTTTAGAACTAAAGATCATTCACACATGCATCTATACACACAGTAATCTCACCATGCCTTCCTTACAGGGGTATGCCCTTCTGACTCTCAGATTTTGCCATTGTTGCAGAATATAGGTAATAACACTATAATAGTTATAGTGGTTAGTTTGCAAATACAGGATGTGCTTATGTACAATTACCATCATGGTCTATATAGGGCACATTAACACTACATACTTCACCATGATCACCATGCACACCATCACTCAAAACTTATTCACACTCCAACACCAGTTAGACAATGCAGATAGCCAGCTACTTGTACCATTAATTTTCAAAGCTCTGGATTCCCAGACTTGGAATATGTGAAGCAGTAGATTTCCTAATAAAGTGAAACCAGCTGTCTCTGCAGTTATTGCTGACTTGTGACAGGTTACAGCTACATGTGAACATACAGCTTTGTGATGCATTGTCTCTTTTTGGCCTGTTAACAATAATGAGAGGGTTGAGTGCCCCAGTCTGTGCTGTTTGTCTCTTCAGCTTTCTTCAGTGACTTACATACAAGAACATGTGTGCTTCTTAAATACTGAATTATGAAAAAGCATTGTATTTGCATCTGTGACTTGCACAGGTGGGTGACTTCATTAAACAGGTGATGTCAGACACCTGCCTCACTAGAGGACTCTGTGGCACTGCACCTGGCCTGACTGTCACATCTCACTGTTGCATGAGGCCCTGGGCTTAGAAGTCAGCAGTATGTCACTGAATCCACACACATGTATATAATTATCACTTTTTTGCTATGCACATAGTATGTTATAACAGGCACATTGTGTGGATTGCTTTAAAATTATGTTTAAAAGAATATTCATTCAACAAAGTGAAAATAAAGAAATAAAAATAAAAGAATGTGATTGGTGATATGTTTCCAACATGGCCACCCATTTCTTACTTCATATGAGAAGTGAAGCCATTTAAACATACAGGGCTGTCACAGCAACTGCTTAACAACCACACTGTAGAATTCTATTAGTCCATAGGATGCTGGTTCCTACAAGGTATATCCTACTGTTGGTAGTGAGAAAAAATCTGCTACAGTCCTTAGACTGAAGTTCACAGAGGATGGTGAAGGCTAACTTGGTTAAACTAGCAGTGACACATTAGGGGCTCTGAATGGATGCATACAGCTCAAGGGTTATAGGAGCAAGACAGCCTACTTAAAACGCCTGCAGGAGAGTTCACCATTGAACCTCAAATTATTGTGGTTGGGAACAAACATGCTGCTTAAGAATATGCAGTGGAGCTATAGCCGCTGAGTTGGACAAGATGGAATGTAATGACAGAATAGCAGTGGAACAGTATATAAGTATTTCTACTGTGTGGTGGAAGTGGTTTGTGTGAAACGTTCCTGCCAGACATTCGATGCAAATATTAGCAAATCAGCTTTAGTAGGCCTCTTTTCAGGCTCTCCTTTCTGTGGGTTAACTATAAAAGAAGTCTGTGACACTGTTAAATAATGTACCTTCGTAGTTGTGGACATAAACACTGGTAGCACTACTGTGCAGAGGTATAGCTCAGCACTGTCATCTAACAAAACTCTAGCATGTACAACAGTGCACAGGCAGCTCAGGCTATGGGTTGATGGTGGACTGTGCCATGGCTTGTTGGTTTAGGGGCATGTTTCTTGTTTAGGGTATAAGAGTTCTTGGCTTCAAATCCCAGACAAACTCAGCAATGCCTTCCCTTATAGACAGCAGGAGTACCTTAATTTGGTATACCAGCGAGACTGCAGTAGCTAGCCTTAAGAAGTCTTAACTGGTCTGTTGCCAATTTAACAACCTGTGAATCCCCACCATAGCTTCCACAGAAGGCATGGGGTTGAGTCTATCCTCATAAAAGTAACACTCTCTAGTTTGCCTAATATGGGATATAGATAATTTACTATGTGTTGATGAAGATATACAAGAGTGAATATGCCTGTTTGTGCAGTCATATTATTCTGTTTAGTCTTTTCAGAAGTAAACAGCATAAACTGCTTCAGTGGATTGACATGTATTATTCAATGATACACTAAGAGGAGTCAGCCTAAGCCAGGAACAGCAGATTGGCACCAAGTTTAAGCAGTGTATGTAGGCATATTTTGCATTGAAACATACTTTTAGCACACTACAGGAGGTGCAGCAGCAAACTCTGCCCATGACATTGCATCATGCATGCTTTTCTCTTCACTTCATGCTTATATACTGTTGCTGGTTATGAATATGTAATAGTGCAGAGTAATGTTCAGTCTATATTTGTGCAACACATATTCATTGTGATGCAAAGGGCATCAAAACAACATTTTGAAATGATTGAATTAAACAACATAACAATAAAAATACATGTACTTGAAGTGTTCGTCCTATACAAGCACATTGTTTTGCTCACCTTTGCTATGAATGCAAATAAACTTTTACAAGTTGTTCACTGGTTACATGCATAACGCCTAATGCAGTACTTCCTGCAGTACTGTGGCACAAGTAATAGCAGAATGTATCTGAAATAACTTCATACAATGTCGTTAAAGTGACTGCACATAAAAATGCATGCACCATAACTTCATACAGGATATTAAAATAAATAGTTAAAAAATGCTTAGTATTTGCATATACATTGTCCTTTTGTCCCCCTGCACTAAGAATGCCAGACTTCCAAGTAAATTACACTTACATTTTTATTATGTGTATTTAAAATTAATTTGTTTTATTTGTCCTAAGCAGTTCATATGCATAAGCTACTAGAATATCCATTGAGGGGGGTGCTATCAACACTCCCCTGGCATAGAAGAACAAAGTTATGATTAAAAGTTAGAATGTCAAAGTAGTAGAAGCTTATTGCATGACTAAAAAACAAGCAAATGCATCAGTGCACAACACATTCAGAAAAGTTTTTTTTTCAGGAATTTATATGAAGTTAGTTAATTGGGAAGGAAATCTTGCATTCATTTCAGCTACTCACAGCCCATAGTGTCCCTTGGGGGTGGCTGACACCATCCCTCTGACACCCCCCTGCCATCAAAAAACAAGATTATGATTAAAACCTAATAATGAAATTCAATGTCATACTCTTAGTTTGTTGTAACCCTACTAAAGAAACTACTCACAAACAGAAATTGCACATTGGGCCCGATTACAAAAGCCTGCAGCACCCCCTTTCTGGATGAAGGACTTACTGTTGAAATGAAAGGGTATAAAAGACAGAAACACTAACAGTGTTACTTAAGAAATATTGGAATTGCTATAATGAAATGCCACAAAACTGTAAAAAAAGACAGCACTGGTAAATGCACCAAGTTTGTTGCATCTGCATGGCTGTCAGTCACTCACTGCTTGTCATTCTAAGACATGCCCAAAGCTGTGTGAAAATGGTGTGGGTGTTTAAAGTAATGTTACTGCGATTTCATCATCTCCATGCATAAGTCTTGGGAGGAAAGCAAAGAAAATAAAGGTGGCAGTAAGTTACATCTCAAGAATGAAGAAAGCTTGCTGCTGCAAATATGAGAGCTGGTGGTATGACTTTTATGTTAAAACACTGATGGTGACCATTACAAGTAATGTTTTGAAGTAAGAAAAAACAGCTTGATAATGCTGTTAGGAGAAAGCAGCTATGTCTACTGAATTTTAATGCACAAATTATATCTTTGACAGTATGAGTGATTAAAAGGAGGGAAGGCAGTGCTGAATGAAATAGTCATTACACATAATATGCTTACTTACTACAAACAAATTACTAAAGAAGCATTTTTTTTCAAGAGCAACAGCTCATGCTGTCAGAAACGGTGTGTACTATGCGAGCTGCTGTCATTGACAAGTAATGCAGAGATTATAAATTAATTATAACAAAAGAACATTTGTTGAATAGAAATATATCAAAAAGGAAGAAAATATTTTTTTCATATAACAAAACTATGCATGCGCGCACACACACACACACATATATATATATATATATATATATATGTATATACACACACACACATATATATATATATATATATATATATATATATATATATATATATATATATATATATATGAATATGTATATACACACACACACATACATACACACACACATATATATATATATATATATATATATATATATATATATATGTATGTGGGTCTACTTTGAATCATCTAAAACCCATAACATCTAATTTCATAACATTGAGACCAGAACATCTAAAACCCATAACATCGAATTTCATAACATCTAACATAACAAATCGGAAGAAAATAACATCCCCTCCAAATATAATGACACCAAACTACCAAACACACTTTTTTACTACATTTATCCAGGGGGGAAAGCCACCCTGCACCCCTCATGTGGGGGGCTCCACCCCCACACCCCCCAAAAATTAAATATACCAACTCCAAGATCACACTACAGTGGGAAAAAGTTAATTTCCTAACCCCATTATATCAAGCCCCCCCTGCAGAAAAGTAGTAAAAAGTGTGTTTGGTAGTTTGGTGTCATTATATGTCGTTATATCTGGAGGGGATGTTATCTTCATGTGATTTGTACTGTTAGATGTTATGAAATTCAATGTTATGGACTTTAGATGTTTTGGGTTTTAGATGTTCTGGTCTTACTGTTATGAAATTAGATGTTATGGGTTTTAGATGTTTTGAAGGGGACCTATATATATATATATATATATATATATATATATATATATATAATTTGTACATATATGCAGTTAGGTTTACTGCAAATTGTCAAATACTCACCTTATCAAATGTTACTTCATCGACTGTCATTATATCAAACTCCCAGAGCTGTGAAAAGAAACCCTGGGAAAGGAACCACTCTGCCACCAGGAGAAAACAGAAAAAAAAACCTCCAAGTGGTGGCCTTCACCCCCCCCACACCCCCCTAACTAAATATACCAAGTCCGAGATCACACTACAGTGGACTAAAGGCAAAGTTCACCATGGTGGATAACTGTTTCCTTTCCCAGGTGTCCTTTTCGCAGTTCCAGGAGTTTGACAGAATGATAGTTGATGGAGTGAGGCTCGATGAAATGGCATTCGATAAGGTGAGTATTCGACAATTTGCAGTAGACCCACATAGGACAGATGCTGAAGACCTTGAATTCTCCTAGTGAGGAACCTTTGTGGGTTCTGCAATTGCTGCAGGTGCTTAGAAAGGTACATACCAAAAAGGGTGCTTTACTCAGTTTTATATATATATATATATATATATATATATATATATATATATATATATATATATATATATGGGTCGACTTTGTTTTTATTAAAATTACATTATTTTGAAAAACAAAAAAGAATGACCCCACTTCCGTGAAAGTGCACTTCAACGAAAATGCACTTTCGTGAAAGCCTATTCACCGAAACACAGTGCAGTAGGGGTAAGGAAATATATCCTTTTCCCTACTGTAGTGCTGTCTCGGAGTTAGTATATTTATGTAGCGGGGGGGGCACAGCCTTCCACATGGGGGGTGCATGAGGGCTTGCCCCCCTGCAAAACTCTATTTTGAATGTTTATTTTGTTTATTTAGTTGATTCGGTGAATCGGCTTTTGTGAAAGTGCACTTTTGTTGAAGTGCACTTTCATGCAAGTGGGGTCGTTGTACTTTTCTTTTTTGAAAAATGTAATTACAGTTATCAGAGTAAAACATTGTAAATGTTATGTTTCATTTTAAAGAAGATATTTAGTAAGTAATAAAATTATGTATACCTTTGGAATTAATTGAGTAGATAGTCTAGTAATAGGATCATAGGAAGTTACTAGGCCAATGGTCATAGGGCCCTTATAATTCTAGCCAAGTTCTACCCTTAGTTCCATATTCAGCAGCTAATGCCCATATCCAAGAGGGACACAGGTGGAACCCCTAGGGTGAATCTATGGTTACCCATCCACTCGTCCAGATTGTGTTTGAAGAGGGCCAAATGAGGTGCTCTGTTTGACATGAAGTGGGAGTCTGTTCCAAAGGTGTGGTAACCTCTGGGCAAAAAATCTGTCCCCTCCAGCAGGTTCTTTTAACGTCACATACCAGGTTAAGGTCTTTACAGAGAGTAACCTGTGTACCATTTGACTTGCGGATATGCAGCATTTCCAATAAAGCAGAGGCAGAGATCATCTCTAAGTAGTCTGTATGAAGCAGAATAAAGTGACAGTGATTTCAGATGATCCACATAGGACAGATGCTGAAGACCTTGAATTCTCCTTGTGAGGAATCTTTGTGGGTTCTGCAATTGCTGCAGGTGCTTAGAAAGGTACAAACCAAAAGGGTGTTTTACTCAGTTATTGGCCTGATGAGGGAAGAGTACAGGGAGGTTATAACTTCTTTTTTGTTTGGAGGCAGTGCCCTTACTAATGAAATGAACAATATAGAATGCCATTCTTACCACTATAGAGACATGGTGATCAAAGGTAAGATTACTGTCAACATGTGTGCCCAGTTCTCTCACCAATGAGTGCGTACTTAAGGTTTTGCTGTTGATGTGGTTGTTAGCAGGAATATTGTTCTTACTGAAAGGGATAATAATACATTTTTTTGCATTGAGTTTAAGGGCATGACTTTGGCACCAATCATTTGTTTGTGTAAGACCCTCTTGTAAGATGTTGACATTATTTGGTGATTCTGTGACCGCTCCCAGTTTGCAGTCATCAGCAAACTTTGTCAGCCACAGACCTTTAGTTTTTGCTTGTACTTTGGAGAAATAGATTCCAAACAGAAGAGGGCCCAGGTCTGATCCCTGTGGAACACCTGGGTTGGAGGTGAGTTCCTTTATTTTGACTATATGTGTTCTATCTGTGAGCCAGTTAGTGACCCATCTAATTATATAAGGGTCGATACATACCTGGGTTTAACTTTAGAAAAGTCTTTCATCTTGCTGGTATAAAAGTATTACATTTTGTAAGATTCTGCTCAGAGCCTCCTTGTGCATGTGGCTACTAGCTTTGGCTTGCTTCTAAACCATCTGGAATTAAAAGCTGATATAAGTATATATTTTTGCATTTGCTCTGTTTCAGCGATATTAAATAACTTTGTGCTGCATGTATTTATTATCACTGTTTTCTGCCTTCACTGTTAAGGAAACTCCATCTGCTTGTTACTGTGGTGCTCTTATGTTGTTGCTTGCCTTGCTTCTGTTTTGATATCTGTCCCCATTTTATTTACAACTGGTCATGAATTATCAATGATCATTTTACCAACCAGAAGATGGATATGATACTTGCTGATTTAAATAATGTGATTTTTGATGTAAGGTCTGAAAAAGACTGCAATAAGTATATAGGTGTGGCTAGTCACAAAAGTGTGGATCATGCTGGCCTTTTGAGTGCTTTTAACGCCATTGAGGAAGAACAGGTAATACGGTTTTACATCACTCAGTTTATTGTTAGTTTCCAGTTCCTTATTGCAAAGGCAGGCTAGCAAGTAGGGCAAAAGGTATGGCCTACACAAGGTAAAAAGGGGGGTGATGGAGGAGGTGTGGTGCAGTGAGGCTGCCAGAAGGGCAACAAAATAGTGAGGGCAAGAAAGTCTAAAGTATATAGGGACTTAACAGAAGTAGACAAGAAGTGAATCAAGGGATTTCTAGTTTCAGAGTAGAAAGAGAAAGAGACTTAAATGGCCAGGCTGAGCAGGGATCTGAGGGAGATCACAGAAGTCTGTGAAAAAGCACAAGTGCTGTCTGAATATTTTGTTTCTGTTTTCACAAAGGAAAACAAAGGCTTGGTGCTATTTGGTGGGGGGGGGGCAGGGCAGAATGGGGAAACAGTGGACAGACACCAACATAGAGAAGAAGGAGGTTTAGAAAGAATTGTCTGCCCTTAGAATAAATCATAAGGGCCAGATGGATGCCTCCTGGAGTCTGTAGAAATCTGGCTGTTTTATTGGCACACACCCTAACAGAAATCTTCAGTAGATCACTGGTTAATGTAGAAGTGCCAGAGAAATGGAAGACTGCACTTATGATACATTTGTGCAAGTGAGAAAATAAAACATTCTAGGGAACCTCAGGCCTGCTAACTTAACAAAAGATCTTTCAGTTGAACCTAATCCACTTCTAAAACTGCGTTACAGGTGAACATGACAGGAGAGAACTGTTAGACATATTCTTCCTGGACGTCAGCAATGCCTTTGCTTCAGTCCCATACAGGAGACTGATAGGAAAATGGGGGGGTAGGTCAAAGACTGCAGAACTCTATAGTTGCCTAGTTCAGTGGTAAGATTCAAATGGCCTTGGTGAGAAGGCTAAAATTAGGAAAATGACTGGTATAATACTCTGGGTTCTGTCTTGGCTAGAGTACGTTTCACTGCATTTGTTTCAGATGTGTCTGAGGGAAAGAAGAACAAGTACAGTCTCATTAGTGATGAATCAAAGGTGCAGTGGTGTAGGATGGGGAGAAGAGTCTAGGGAATAATTTAGAAAGACTGATCAAATGGGCAGAAAGGTGGCAGTTGAGATTTCATGCAAATAAATACAAGGTATTCCATTTAGGCTACAGCAACCCTGGTATGAAGTATCAGCTAGGGGCCTGGAAGTGATTGCAACAGAGTAAGAGAAGGCTCTAGAGTTGTTAATTATACCTGGACTGGATCACCAGAAGCAGTGTAAAAGGACATGTGACAGCAGCAAACAGAATCCTGAGTTATATCCTCAGGGGGCTAGACTTCAGAGGCAAGGAGGTAATGCATTCCCTCAACATGGCCTTGGTCAGACCACACTTGGAATACAGTATGCAGTTCTGAAGTTGTTGTAAGGAAAATAATACCAGGCTGCCAGAAAGAGTCCAGAGAAAAGTGACCAGAAAGCTCCATGAGAGAGAGGTGAACTACATGACCAGAGGCTGTAGTTAATGCTCTTCTTACTTGAGACCAGAAGAGACAGAGGGGGCAAGATACTGGTGAACAAGTTCATGTCGGGTTGATATGAAGGAGTAATTCTGAATAAGAAAGACAGCTGGAAAAGGGGGAAGCATGGGCACCAGATTGTAAGGGCTAATGATTTTGTAGATCACTAAAAGCAGTTTTTCCATAAAGAGGGTTATGGACAAATGGAATGGAGTACCAGAATGGTTAGTGTAGAGGGGGGGAGTTCACACAGCCATTCAAGAGGTCATGGGACAGGTGGAACAAGGGCAAAGGGGAAGGTAGGGATAAAGGTGATGTAGAATTTTAAGGCGCTTAAAAGGGCAGCCAGGATAAGCTTAATGCCTTCTTTTGCCATCAGGGTAAAATTATGTAGTGTGATAACTCCCAACTTGCTGAAATATGAGAATAAAATTGTTTTTTGAACCCTTGGGGGAGGAGAAATCTTGTAATTTGCATTGTATGTATATATATATATATATATATATATATATATATATATATATATATATATATATATATATATATATATGTGTGTATATATATATCTATATATATATATATATATATATATATATATATATATATATGTGTGCACATATATATATATATATATATATATATATATATATATTTATATGTGTGTGTGTGTGTGTATATATATATATATATATATATATATATATATATATATATATATATGTGTCTGTGTGTGTGTGTGCATATATATACAAATATATGTGTGTGTGTGTGTGTGTATATATATATATATATATATATATATATATATATATATATATATATATATATATATATATATATAATGTGTGTGCACATGTGTGTGTGTGTTTAGGGTTGGCGTAATGATAAAGGTCTTAACCTCACAGATACAAAGTACAGGACTTGATTCTGACCTCTAGTTATTAGCTAGGCTTGTAATAGTTTTTAAACTAAGAGTAATGAGTTGACATCTCATTGGGGCCTATGCTTTTCCTTTAGTGTTGGTGATTGGCATAATGGTTAAGTGGCTGACCTCAGAAACACAAGGTACAAGGTTTGATTTTGGGGTTGGGGTTGGCATATTGGTTAAAGTATTTACCCTCACAGACACAAGGTACAGTGTTTGATTCTTGTCTTTGAGAAGATTGACCTCACTTTGACCGTCATGTGTCTACTGTGGTGAGGAAGCCATTCTGCGTCACTTACCTGATTAGCAAAGACATCTCCTCAAAAGCACAAGAGGTTATAACTTCACTGTACTCGTCCCTCATTAGGCCTATTATTGAATATAATGCTCCCTTTTGTTATGTGCCATACCATACAACTGCAGCAACTTGAGAAACCTCAGAGATTTCTAAGAAAATTCAGGGTCTCCAGCACATCTTATACAGATAGACTGAAGTCACTGTCACTGTACTCAGTAGCATATAGACTACTTAGAGGAGACTTATGTCTGGTTTACAGGGCTATCTCTGACCCAAATCTAATGGAAATTCTGCACATTCATAAGTCAAATGTGACTAGAGTCACCCATTCCAGGGATCTCAGTCTAGTATGTGACATAAACAGGACCTGCTGGAGAGACAGATAGATCTCTCAGAGGTTGTTACTCCTCTGGAATAGGCCTCTGTTCCATATTAAGCAGAGCACCTCCATGACCCTTTTTAAGCACAACCTGGATGACTAGATGGGAAAACATACATTTCTGCCAGGGATTGCCCCAGCTTCTCTACTGGACATGTTTAGTTCTTGCTAGAAAAATTTTAGGCATAGATGAGATATCTCTCATCTACTACTATATTGGGATTTAACGGCTAGGCTTGTAATGACCCTTTGGGTCAGTAGCTTAGTAACATCCTATGAACCTAAGATTGGCTAGGCTTAAAATAGCCCACAAGGACATCTAGTCTATTATTTACCTATGAACCTATATATATCTGTGTATACATATACATATATTAATGCGCTAGCAGTAAAGTATGTGGCATGCAGGGAGTGTCCTCACAAGCATAGCTAGTGCAAGGTGAAGTGGGTAGCTGCCCTGGGGACAAAGTGTTGGAGCTTGATCAGCCGATGCTGATTGGTGGTAGTGCGATTCTGGCCTTCAGTTCCTGAAGTCAAGACTGAAGTGCTATGACTTCATTGCTCCATGCATGGTATTCAGAATGCAGCAAAATGTACTAAGACACTTGTTACATTTGTAGCAAGTAGTTTGCTACAGTTACTGCAACATTTATAAGGAAGAACAGAAGAAATTTTTACTCCTGATTGATCTCTCAGGAGTTTTTTTCTCAGTCTCCTCAACTCAGAGAAGAATACCTTTATTATTATTATTAGTATTAGGATTTTTGCTTTTCAGTTTCGATATTAAGGGGGGTCGACAAGATCATGGAGCTGCATTGGATGCCACAGCACCTAGCTATTGTTGTGGGTTGTCTTCCTTGAAAACCCTTTTATGTATGCATTTTTGTTCCTTTGTATACCACAGTCCTTTATGATTTCATTTTATCATGTCAGGACATAATGAGTTAGTATTGGCTTTAAGCCATGTATGCTGAAGAAAAGTCCAAATATGAGGTATGGATAAGGTTATATTATAAACCCAGCAGTTATGAACATACAAAAAAGGTCTCAACGTAATTTATGTGGTATAGAGATGAATGGTTTGTTGTGGAATTTGCTGGTGGCAAAAAAGCAGATATTTAATTCCTGTAGTTTACAGAATCATTTGAATCTAAACCTCTATGTAACATATGATTGGTTTAGAGTTCATAAATGAACTCAAAAGATGAGAGTGCGTTTAAAGCTGTGGAAATTGTTAGAGCATAACCAGTTGCAGGAAAGGCTGAGTGAGGTATTGCAGAACAAGCTGGTATATGGAACATCTGATAAAAACATATAAAATGAATTATCATCACAACCAGACTGAAGCTTAGATAAAGCACTACACATTACAAGTCCATAGGAGATGCAGTAAAGGATGCCTGTGAACTACAACAATAACTAGTTAAGTGTTACTTAGCAGGTTAGATAACAAATGTATTTATAGGCCAGCCTGTTTTAGTGAACAGAGTTTCTCATTATGCTGATGATTGTTAAAATTGTTTAATATATTTCATATTATATTTTTAACTGGGCCTGATCCAAGGATTTTTTTCAGCCGTAACCCAGGCCATAGTCATGACTACTGTAGAACATCAAGTGTATTTAACAAGAAATTAAAACAAAAGAATAAAATGACATGGAAAAATTGTATTTGAGGATTGCAGAGGCCTTTTCTGACTGTTGCTGTAATTTTCATTGATTAAATATATTAGATTATCTATTTAACTCCAACATCATAAATATCCTCCTCTTAGATGATGCTGTAAATGAATTGAATACAGCTTTCCTAAATATCCTAAATAGCCTTGCCCCTCCTAGAAGGAAGATACTAAAAACAAATAATGCAATCTGACTATCCAAAAACAGTAGAATGCTAATGCAAGATAAAGGAAAATGTGTTAAGAATGGCAAAAATATAAAACACATTGATATCTCTAAAACTTCAGAATGCAGTGCAACTGTTCTAAAAAGCAAATAAGTGAAGACAAAGACTGTACTATAACAGCTTTCAGAACGATAATAAACACACCCCTAAAACTCTGGTCAGGCATTAAAGAAATCTTAAATCCCAGCCAAAACTTCAGCCCTAACCCTTCTCCCAACAGCTCACCACTTGAAACAGCATAGAATTTAATTTTGATTTCATATATAGTATAGTATCCTTAACCAAGGATTCTCCAACATCCAGTCTGAACTCTGCCCAACAACCAGATATCACCACGTCCACTTTCATCTTTGGACTTGTGCCCAGATCCTGTATAAAACTATTCGTAAACAAACTCAAACCATGCTATACTTCAGGTGATGACCTTCCAAGTGAGTACCTTTAAATAGTAGCCAATTGCTTTGCCTGCCCTGTTTCAGTCCTTATAAATAGATCATTCCAGGAATCCCACATTCCTTCTCTCTAGAAAAAAATCCACATTATCCCTCTTGGAGGACATTCAACAGGCATCTCTAAGTTTAGGCCTAGCATTCTTTCTGCCCCCTCTCCAAAATATTTGCAAAATACATTCAAAAACAATTGTTAAAATATCTCCTGTAGGAAGAACTCCAAATTCCCCACACAACACGGCTTCCGTCCCTCCCATAGTACTAACCCTGCACTTCTGATCTTTATAGATACTGTTGGTAAAGCTAGAGATAATGGCAAACTCGTCTTCTCCTTATTTCTAGATTTGTTTAAAATCTTCAACACAGTCTGTCACAGCAAACTTCTACTTCAAATCTCCTCACTTGGTCTAGCTCATCTGACCCTTCTATGGTTTAAAAACTACCTGTTCAATAGGTTTCAGTCAGTAAAATGGCAATCCACCCTCTTGCCATACCTCCCAGTTACCACCAGTGTACCAGAAAGCTCTGTCGTCCTTGGTCCCCTCCTCTTTAACATTCTCACCAACATCCACCACACAACAGACTTCCCTAATACAATACACAGATCACTCTGACCTCATATGCTCCTCTGACAGCATGGCACAGCTCCAAAAATTACTCTGGAAGCATTAACAGCCACTGAAATATGGCTTTTATATCACACAACCCATGATACCCCCCTTCAAAAATACTTTCCCCCCAAATCTCTCTCTCATGAAAAAGCAAACTTTGAAATCTTCTCTCTTAATAATATAACCATTGAAGTCACTTCTTATAGCAAATTATTAAGGATGATAGTAGCAGATCATCTTAAATTTGACCTGTATGTACAAAATTGTATAAAAAAAACAACCAAAATTTAGGGATGCAATACAGAGCCAAAAACTCTGACCATTGTAACTAAAACTACACTTGCCACTGCTTACCTCCTCTCTTCACTACTTTATGGCACTCCCAGCATTACTAATCTCCAGGCATCACAAAAATCAAAACTTGAACAATGCTATAATAAAGTGGATACATCTGCAACAAATACCTCTTTCAGAACCCACCACTGTATAGCACTAAAAAGCCTAAATTGGTTAGAACTACCCCATCAATTAACATATACACAGTTCTTTACTAGCTGTAGAATTATCCAGCAGTAAATACTATTCTACACAACTATGTTCAAAATGAGTTATTGCGATCCATTGACCAAAAACTCCTCTGTGTCCATAAACCTATGAAATCTGCTGGGTTGGTCTGTACTCGTACCGTGTTGCTAAGGCCTGGAACACCTTACCTGTAGCCAACAGGTAAGTACCCTCCCTCCAATCCTTTAAAATCATTCTGTAAGACTTCCTAGCCAAAGTCTAGCTCTGTTCTTGATAAACTATATCCCTAGTTATGAACAAGTACCTGTTAATACCTTACATCTCCTTACTCTCCCTTCTTCACTGGCTTCCTTATTTCAATCAGCTTCTCTCCTCCCCAAATCTCTTAATAAATATGCCATAGCCCTGTTTTTTTCCCCTCACTTCATATTGCAATGTTTGTTTGTATTATAGTAACTTAGCTTTAATTTCTGCGGTGGTGGTGCTGCAGTAGCGTTGTCTCCTCACAGTAAGATGCTGTCTGGTTCGATTCTCAGCTAGAGCATCTTCCGCGTGGAGATATGCGTGAATGGGCGTACCTTCGTTGAAGGTTGTGCGTCAGGGCTGGCAACTCGGCACGTAAAAATCAACTGCTAATCATTAGCGGACCGGAGTTCCGCTGTGGTGACCCCTAACCGGGAAAAGCCGAAAGACACATCAACTTAGCTTTAATTTCTCTATAAACTGTCTAAAATTTCTCTAAATATTAAATCATTGTTATATAAGTTGTATATATCCTTAACTAATGTGTCTGCATTATTTTTAATTTAGTATAATTAAACTGTAGATGTTTTGTATTAATTTTGAAGCTTATAAAATTATTTCTTTAAACACTTTTATTGAATTATCACTTGTGACATAGGCAGACTTACATTCATACAAAAGTAATCAAACTTTATTAACAAATTAACATTAACAAACGTTATTCTTCACATATAGTGCTATGTATCATATAACTTAAGCAACATTACCTAAATTATTACATTTTTGTCCCGTTTTTTTTAAACAAGAAACATCTTTGCTTATGTTGTAAGTAATGGTTTAATCATACATTTATATAAATGAAAACAAACCACACTGACACAATCCCAGTTGCAAGCATTCTTCATCCCTTATAATCTAACCAATCATTCATTATATAGCTCATTTAAGTCCTGCCTTCTTTAAACCTCATTCCTCCCCTGTATGTATTGTTCCCGCAGTTCCCATTTTCCTATGTAATTTGCTCATACCCTTTTCTAAAGATGTCACTTTCAGTTGTTTTATCTCTCTTACAATATTCACTACTTCTAATATACTTGGTGTAGATTTTGATTTCCATTTTCTAGTAATTGCTGTTTTAGCAGCCAGCATAATTAGACTCAGCAAGGTCTTACCATGTCTGGGTAATTCCAATTCTGTATCATAGCTCAGCAAAAGCATCTCCCTCATCACACTAATCCACTCACCCAGCATCTCCAACAGTGCATCCTGCAGGGAATCCTTAAAGTCCACCAACCCACTGCACTCCCAGAAAATATGTTCCCAAGTGCCTCTTTCTTCCCCATCACACCTCCAACACTTGCTGTCTACCTGAGGAAACATTCTTTGGAGTCTACTTGGGGTATAAAATACCTATTTAAACCTTTCCAAGCAAAAATTCTAAATATTCTAGATTTTGTTGCATATTTGGGAGACATACATGTATCCTCCCATTGTTTTCTTCTGAATTGCTTATCCAATCTCTCTTCCCAATCCTTTCTAACCTCCTCTGATTGAATCTTATAGTTATCATGCAGTATTTTATATGCCCTACTAATTATTCCTTTTTTAATGGCAACTTCAGTTCTAGATTCTACTAAAAACTTTACCAGTGCTTGTCTTTCAATTAGGACCCCCCTATTTCTTTCTCATTGCCTATACTCTGTTGTCAGTCCTTGATAGGGAAGGCGATCTCTAACCTGCAGTCTAAATAAATTCTTGGCCTCTTCCATTCTGTTACCTTTCCTTCTCTAGTTATTTGCTGCCAATACCATGGTTCCTTTGCCAGTTTTATTCAGTAAATTTAAGACCCCTCTTGGCTGTTGTCTGTATTGCAAATTGCAGTCATCCCTATCAGCAGAATCTTTTTTCTCCATTCCTGTGTTGGGTTAGTCCTTAGAATACGATGCAGGTCCTTTTTCAGTGGATGCCCAGGGAGAAAATATAATATTCTGTATGATTACTGTTGTTCTCAGTAAAGGCCTGCATACAGAATACTAGTCTATCCTTGTTTCTTGAGCTTCCTCGTTGTTTCAACATCATCCCTTTCCACTTTCTATTATAGTTTTATGCTTATGTTATGTATAGAGCCTTACCTGTGTAGCTCTGAAATACCCCTTCAAATTGGGTAATAACAATCTGCTATGTTCTTCTGGAAGAATCAGTTTATTCTGCTTGACTCTTGCCATCTTCTCTCCTAGATAAAGTCCTTCAGCTCTTTATTAATTGCTATCCACAACTTCTCTGTTTGATAAAAATATGCCTGATCTGTGTATAAGACTAAAGGGACTAAAAACATTTTGACTGCTTGTATCTTACTATCCATATCCATATAACAAAGATTCCATGTTATGTTGTCCTATCTCACTTTCAGTCTTACTGACTGGGTTTGGAACCAATCCTCAGTTCCGACTCGGCCGTATACTAAAGCTTGAGGACTTCTACTGGCTCATGATTGTATCCCTATCTCATCATGCTCTAGTGAAGGATGCTGTCTCCTCAGACAGCTCCACACATGGGTTCTGACATTCCTGCCCCTAAGGGCTGGCATCCATCTCTGCACCTCACCATCCACAGACCAGCA
The DNA here is from genome assembly GCF_019279795.1 of Protopterus annectens. Taxonomy (NCBI): domain Eukaryota; kingdom Metazoa; phylum Chordata; order Ceratodontiformes; family Protopteridae; genus Protopterus; species Protopterus annectens. The sequence continues at coordinate 627,351,976 of NC_056733.1, forward strand.
GAGACCCTAGGCCTCAGGGTGCCCCATCGGGTCAACCCCCTCTTCCAAAACCTCTCCAGAATATGCTTCTGAAGAGGGCCCTGATAAGACACTCTGCAAGAGGAAGCATTTGGACTCCCTAGATGAGTCAGTCACTTCGACACAGACCTTGATGAGTCAGAAAGGTCCCCACTGTCAGACATAAAGAAAACCCAAGACATTCCACCCAGTCAAAGGGATCAAGCAACTCTAGAAATTCAAAAGTTGCTAGACAAAAGGGTCATCCAAAGAGTCTCCGCAGACCAAATAGGATCTGGAACTTACTCAAGATTCTTTTTAGTGCCAAAAAGAACTGGAGACTGGAGACCAGTTTTGGATCTCAGAAGATTAAACGAATCATTAAAAAAAAACAAGTTCCGGATAGTAACACTGCAGTTGATTCTTCCCTTTTTGGGAAAAAACAATTGTATGTGCTCTATAGACCTCCAGGATGCATACTACCACATAAAGATGGACAGGCCATCCAGAAGTCATCTGCGCTTCTGGCTGGGAGCCAGTCATTACCAGTTTTGAGCTCTGCCCTTTGGTCTCACTACAACTGCCAGAGTGTTCTCCAAGTGCATGGCATTAGTCACTGTTCACTTGCGATGTCTAAGATTCCAAGTATTTCCGTATCTAGATGACTGGCTCCTAACTGCCACCACCAAGCATCTACTACTGGAATCAAGAGAGACCACTCTCTCTCTCTGCTGTCACCTGGGAATCACAATAAATTACAAAAATCTGCCTTGTTGCCATCGCAACTTATCATGTTTATAGGAGTAGATCAAGACACAATAAACACGAAGGCAAAACTTTCTACAGAAAGAGTCCTAGTTCTGAGACTGCAAGTCTCCAACCTTCTCTCCAAAGCAAAAGTACAGGTAAGAACAGTCTTGAAAGTCTTGGGAACCATGGTAGCTGTGATATGTTTAGTTCCACTAGCAGGCATGCACATGAGAATTGTACAGTGGCTACTATTCACCCAGTGGTCATTACAGGAACTACCCATGTCTCACCAGATTCTGTTAACAGAGTCCTGCAAGAAGGATCTTCGCTGGTGGCTTCACTCCAGTTATGTAACATCAGGTCAGCCATTTCTTCCCCCTCAGCCGGTGGCCAGAGTGACTGCAAACATCTCCCAGATAGGGGGGCATTATCTGGGTAGGACAGTTGAAGGCACTTGGCAGGATCACAAGGCCCATTTGCACATCAGTATCCTAGAGATGAGAGCAGTGCTTTTGACACTGCAGGCACTCCAGGATTCTCTGTCGCTGGGAACAATTACAGTACAGACAGACAACATGTCAGTTGTCTGGTACATAAACAAGGAGGGACCAGGTCTTAGCCCCTTTGTTAAGAGGCCCTCAGATTATGGAAGTGGGTGATCTCCTCCCAACGTTTTATAATAGCAACACACATCCCGGGGAGGCCCAACGTGATAGCAGACAAGCTCAGCAGAGCAATTCTCATGCCTCACGTGTGGTCCCTAAAACGAGAAGTAGCGGACAGGATCTTCCACAAATGGAGCCAGCCTTGCTGTGACCTTTTTGCCACTTCCATGAACGACAAATGCAGCAGTTATTTTGCCCTCATCCCCCCAACAAGTAGATGCACTTGTACATGATTGGCCCTCAGGACTCCTTTGTGCCTTTCCTCCCTTCCCACTGATACCCAAGGTTCTCCAGAAAGCCACCTCATTGGGAGGAAAGCTAATTCTCATTGCCCCATATTGGCCTCGTCAGATTTGGTTCCCCTTCCTTTGACCTCATCTTCAGGAGGAGCTGTGGGTTCTGGACTCAGTTCCAGACCTTTTGACTCATACATCCTGAATGGTCCACCATGGTCTTTGAACCCTCAAATTGACAGCATGGCTTCTCTGATTCCCAGTATAGCCAGACTTCCTAACCTCCCTCATTTGGTCAAGCATATCTTGATCTCTTCTCATAAAGCATCAACAAGACATTGACAAGACACATCGATCCCTTCTCTGCTCCTATTAGTTCTATTCTCGAATTTCTGGCAAAACTATTTAATGAAGGCACAGCTGCAGCTATCATTCGTGTACAGTTAGCAGCGATATCTAATTTCCATATAAGTGATTTTGCCCCTAACGTGATGTCCCACATACTATGCAAAGCCTTCCTGAAGGGTACTAACTTAAGACCACCCATAAAAACAACCCTACCACCATGATACATAAACTTTGTTCTGTCCTGTTTGATCCTTCCCCCCTTTGAACCTGTGTCATCATGTGATCTAAAATTTTTAACTTGTAAAACAAGTATGTTGATTGCCATCACTTCTGCCGGAAGAATTTCAGAACTGCAAGCTTTATCAATCAAACCACCATATATCCTTTTTCATAACGATAGAGTATCCCTTCAAACAAACCCATCCTTCCTGCCAAAAGTATGTTCAGAGTCTAACCTAAATCAGTTCATAGAGTTACCAGTTTTTTTCCCAAATCATGGCAATAAGGCAGAATATAAGCTTCACCAACTGGATGTACAAAGGCAATTACGCTTCTGCTTATATAGGACAAAGGACTTCAGGAAATCTGATCAGTTATTTGTGTCATTTTTAGAAGCAAAGAAAGGTGCCCCTATATTTAAGGTCACTATTTCAAAATGGATCTCAGATTGTATCACTTATATATAAATCTAATAACAGGGTTCTCCCCTTTAAAGTCAAAGCTCATTCTACAAGAGTCATGGCAACCTCTTCTGCCTTTAGAGCTAGACTACCACTTGATAGCATTTGTGCTGCTGTAACTTGGGCAATGCCTCATACTTTTATCACTCATTACAAAGTAGATTTGGCTGACAGGGACAGGGCCTCCTTTGGGTCCACTGTCGTGAAGAATATACTCCTGTGAGCCACTCAGGAAATATGGTGCTAGGGTTGCTGTTCCAACCAGTAAGAATGAAGGCAAGATAGGACAACATAACATAAAGACCATGTTTGTTGTACATCTCACCTTCATTCTTACATCCCACCCTCCTTCCCCCTATCTATGGCTCCTGGAGGACAAATAGGTTCTTTCTCTGGCAAGTATGTTGCTGACCTTCCTCAGTGTCTTCATAATATGTTTTGATGGTACCTTAGGTTCGTAATGTTATCAGCAAACAAGATCTAGGGAGCTTCACTAGAGCATGATGGGATAAATAAGGATACAGCCACGAGCCAGAGGAAGTCCATGAGCTTTAGTATATGGCCGAGTTGAACCAAAGATTGCTTCCGAACTCAACCAGTAAGAATGAAGGTGAGATGGACAACAAACATGGAATGTTATGGTGAGTACATAACTTCTTTTTTAGTCTCTTCCCACATATCCTTAGCTCCCACACCAGAATAATTTTTAATCTATAGTCCTGAATACTTCATTTTTATCATGACCCCATAAATATGGATATTGCTAAATGAATTTGTATATGGGTACATAATTTACCGCTATTGCCTTTGTCTTAGCTTCATTCATTTTGTATCCTGAAAAATTTGAAACTGTCTCAGAATGTTCCACAGCACTGTAATGCCTCTTTCTGGTTTTGTCAGGTATAAAATAATATCGCATGCAAACAGAGCTAGCTTTTCTTGACTACCATACCAGTTATTGAATTTGAATTTCTGAGTCTCTTATTTTCTTTGCCAGTGGGTCTAAATATAATGCAAATAACAAAGGGGAAAGAAGACACCCCTGCTTGGTTCCTCTGCTTAAGCAGAAATTATCAGAGAGGACCACACCCACTTTAATTTTCACCTCCAATCCCTCATATATCTTCTAATCAACCTTATATATTTTTTTCAGGAAATGCAAATGCTTCCATTGCCCTGCTCATAAACTCCCAGCTTACTCTGTCAAATGCTTTGTCTGCATCAAGACTCACCAACAACAATGGTATTTTCTTACATTCTGCTTCCTTCTGGGTGATCAGTGTTCTGTTAATGTTGTCAAATGTTTGTCTCCCCTCCAGAAAACCACATTGATCTTATATCTAGCAATTTTGTCATTAATTTTGTCACTCTATTAGCCATTATAGACACAAACACTTTATAGTCATGGTTTAGTATTGAAATGGGCCTGTATGAAGCTGGATGTGATTGATCTTTACCCTCTTTAGGTATTACAGCTACCACTGCTTTCTTCCGGGATGTTGTTACTTCTCCTCCTCTTAAAATACTGTTAAGCAAAACCTTCCAGATCTTTATCAGTTTTTTCCCCTCCTTGCTTCCAAACTTCCACAGAAATACCATCTATTCCTAGGGATTTTCCTGTAGATTGGCTATACATCACAATTTTTATCTTATCTCTTTCTATCTTAACCGTTAGTAATTTAGCCTCATCTGCCTCTAACCTTGGCATATTTAATTCTTCCATAAACAGCATAGTGCATTAGCCCACTAGGCCACTCAAATTTCCATTTGTATCTTTTCATGATTTCCATATTTTTAGCTTTATACAGACTTTCATAGAAATTCCAAAATATATCTAATACCTGTACAGGATCTATTGTTACCTTCCTTGTTATAGGCTCCCTAAGCTTGGCAACAGTGTTTCTACTTTCTGTTGCCTAAGTCGTTATGCTAAACGTTTTTTGTGCTCTACTGTTATTATCAAAAAACATTTGCTTAACAGCAATCTTTCTAAACTCGTGCCTAGCATTCTGCAGTTGATCCTCTTCTTGTTGTGTGAGATTCCCTCTATTCTGCAATACTTTAATATTTGCCAGTCCCTCTAAATAATTCTTACTTCTTAACCATATCCCCCTTTTTTGAAGCTTATAAAATTATTGTTTTTAAAATGTTTTTGTAATACTTTGGAGCATTTCTCAATGGGACACTGAAGATAATTGGCACCTATCCAGTCAGGCTTTTCCATTAACTGAATGTCAATCAATCTGTCAATAAATAAATAAAAAGTATTGTGTTTTGGAGTGCATAAATTAATTAGTTGCAATAAGACTGTGTTTTTCCATGGAAATGTTTTATGTAGTTTCATGTCATGACTGCAAACATCAGAACATGAAATCCAAGGGAATTTGTAAAAAAAAAAATGAATTCTTCATTGAATCTGAATCTTACATTCTCATGATATGCAAAGACTTCCATACATTACATACAGGGGCCTTCGCTGCCTTCTCCCACTTGCACAATATAGTCGTCTTTGAGGATGTTGCAGTCCCTTGAGGTGAACTCATTTGGAAGGAATATTTATCATAGACCCTGATGACTACTGTGGTAGCCATTGCACTAAGTGTATGCAGTTTTGTACAAAGTACTAAGTGAGTGACATTACTGGCAAAATATTTAGAAAATACAAAAGACTTAAAATGGTTGCCCTGCATATGGTAAATGTAACATATCCATGTGAATATGTTACATGAATTCTTAGACTACTCATTCAAAACCTGGTCAGTTGTCCCTGGTAGCTCAAACAAGTTTCTGATGAAACTACAACTAAAATAAGTGCTCCTGAGGTTGCAAAACCCATAGGAATTTAAGTTATAAATTGTTAATCAGAACCATATTCAGTCTGCCACGTGATTGAACTGACTTCAGCTAAATAGTCCAGAATCAAATACCATTTAGAGAATATGCTTTAATTATGTCCTGTAAGTGACTATGACCATGAATGTCAATCTGTTCAGTATTTAGAAAAACATTATTCATCAGAAAGTAACACAGGGGTAAGTGGGTCACTCAGAGGTATGAAGAATAAGGCTAGAGATGGAAACGTGTATTAGGTCAACAAAGTGTAGTACTTCTATGAGTGAATTATTGCTGCTTATATCATTAAAATGGTCTGTTTAAAGTGCATCTGGTGAATAAGTAATGTCTAAAGGCAGAAGCAAAGGATCAGGAAAATGTAAGATAAAATTCTAGATCTTTCTGCATGCATTTGAGTAGGAGTATTTGGTAAGGAGTAAATTTAGTAGCTGGATATGAGCTTAAGCTTCATGTTGAAGTTGATTAAAACAGCACAAGGTGGACACTGATAGGTTGCAATGAAAACAGTTATAGTTACCCAGGGTTATACAGAAACAATACTAGAAATGTCCAGAAAGGCAGAAAGTGGCATAACATTGAAAACACAACTCACAAACTAAAAATATTCCTTTACTAAACAGGTGAGTCCTAATGAGGAACTTTGTAACCTCCTAAATAAAATGAAAGCAGAGAAGGACACACCCAGTCCATAAAACATGTTAAAATTGAAACTGCAGCAAGAATTTCACCAATATGCACATGTCTAAAGATAGCACATTTCTACTTTGAATGTTATTTATTAGCACTTTGGATTTGGATTTAACTTTTTTTGAATGTTTTTGAATTTTGGCTGTTTGTGTCTGTATTGGGATTGCTTGGATTTTGATTTTGTTTCATCTGCCTTTGTTGGTTTTGGAGCATGCTCTAGCATTTTGTGTGTGGTCTCCATTCTTACTTTGCTGATGAGCTGACAAGCTGATGAACTGCTTTGCCAGTGAACTGATGAGCTAATGTGTGAAGATAGCTGGTGTTCATTAACTATTTTTTTTTCAACAAATTGTAGCAGCTGCTTTGTGGATGAATTGAAGTGGGTTTAGTAGCTGAAAATAATTGGAGTTGGATTGTTTCATCTTCCAGTCAGTCTGCATTAGTGTTGTATACCTATATGGCTGTAACAACATTGCAACTTGCTGCATTAGATCACACCAATGTTGTTTCCATAATTTAGCTGTGTTAGAGAATGAGTGACTTCATTTTTGGAGCTGCTGAGCACTTTTTTTGTCCGAGTGAATTGATTTACATCAACTTATTATGAATATTCATAGCACTCATTTGTTGCCAAAGTCATTTTTATTGCTTCTACCTTTTGTGGTTTGTGTTGGATTTGTTCCTGTGCCTGCTTGTGGATCGTTTGAAGTTTGTGCTTATCTTGGACCCTTCAGGGTGTCCTTTGTTGGCACTTGAAGTAATTTGTTCATAGATGTTTTGTTGGGTTTAGAGAGTTTATTTTTATGTTGAGCATCATTTGTAATATATATTTTATGTTGTATTCATTGTTTTACATTTACTTCACTTTAATACATTGTAGTTGAAGGATTTTAGAAGCTACACCATAAAACCTTAAACCTCTTGATGATTTCAGATTGTGTCAGGTGGGCTACCAATGAATTGATGAAAGGCATGTTCACTCACTGCAGCAAATTAAAAGCTGGAATATTTGTCTTGCAAAAATAGTGCCATTTGGTCAACAACTTCCAAGTAGCATACATACACATCACTAAAATGTTCACCAAGCGCTGTAATCAGATGAGCATTAATATTCAAAATGTCCAGGCAAGGACTGCCAAGCTTAAAAGATATCACACCAACAAATGTTACATGCATGACAAACAATTTCAAATACATAATGTATAGATAACAGTGATTACAGGTTATGTTATGTGTATAGTCTAGAAAGAAATTAAAAAATGGGGTTTGAATACATACTAAAAATGGAAAGTAAATGTAAAAACTGAAATTTCAAGCTGAAGAAGTCTTTAGAAAGATTCGGCAAGATAAAAAAGTAAGCCATAATGTATAGTTAACTAGTAACATTGTAGATATCAGGAAAGCACCACCAAAGGGAAACACAAGACCCTGATGTAGTATATTGAGCATTTTCATGTTTTTTTTAAACATACTTCTTTATTTAGCAGACTTCTTCAGGATGAAGTCTGTTTAATAAAGGACAAAGGCATGGAACAAAAGCAGCCAGAGCTTTTACGTCTTGTGTTTCCTTTTTCTGTTTATGAGGCTATTTTTACACACTGCAGGCATTTGTGCTACTTGTTGACATATTAACACTATAAAAGTGTTTTTCATAAAAAAAATAAATAAATAAATAGAAAAAGCTTGTAAACACGTTGACACCAGCTAAGTAACATATGCATAGATAGAAAGATGACCATGTCACCCACCAGAGTAAGATGCATAGCTGCTGTGTCCACCATAGATGGAAGCATGACACAGAGTGTGACATTATCCTCAGATGGGTTGAGGTGAACCTGAACCATGGCTGTATCCACAGATGGACAGATGACTAGCATAACTGGAGGTGGACTTGGACCAAGAACTTGCTCACAGATGGATGAATGGCTAAGATGACTATAGGCGGACCTGGACCAAGGCGATGTTTACAGATGCCTAGGATGACTTTAGGTGGATGCATGACCTGGACACAGGCCTTGTTCACAGAAGGACTGATGACTAGGTGGATGAGCAGGCTGACCATGAAAAGGCTAGCAGCTGGCAATGACTGTTGCATATGAATATTGGAGGATTTACAGATATATCATGATAAATAACACATTCCCATTACTGTAGACTGCCTGTACCGGTACAGTAAGGACAGATATCTGTTATATTAGCTCTGCAGACTTCTGGGTGTGGAGTTGTACTGCGATAGTGAGCTTACCATATAGACCTAGACAGGCCACTAGGCCAAATCAGAGACACTATCCAGACACCTGATGGAGACTAGACCATGACTGAGCTCCAGAGTTGCGCTGACAGTAAAAATTGTATGCAACAGCATCATCCCTTCCTGTATAGTGAATATTGTCCATGCATATAATCGTGGTACATTGTATCAAACAGGTATCCGAGTGAAAAAAGTCTGTTTCTTGCAAGTACAGAGAAAAATTACTGCAACATTATGGAAGGGGGCATTACCCCCTTTGCAGTAACCCCATTCCTTTGATCAGATTTTTGAATTAATTTACCAAGTCCATGATTTTACCAGATTCCCTGGGACAAAGCAATTCTCTTTTACAGTCTGAGCAGCATTAAACAGCATGAAGCTTCTTTCTAGCTTGGTATATGCCGTCCATTGATAATTCTGTCCAAATTCATTCCAGATCAGACAAAAGAAAAGAGAGCTAGTGTAATTTTTCTAGTGGTGCAAAAAATTTAAACTCTTTGAATTGTGCACATTTGTGTCATATACTAATTGTATGGATCATGTGTCTGGCTCACCTTAATGTATGGGAGCTGTCTTGGTAATTGCTTTATGAAGGTAAAATAGTTTTCTATTGTCCTTTCCAGTGTCAGTACTAACAAATGCACCTCAGGGTTGTGACTAAGGGCACCTGTTCTCTCACTCAGAAGCATTGTGATTCCACGTGCAATATATAGATGATAAAGTTGTCCTTCTCAGTGGATGAATTGGAAAGCAGACTCCAAGTAGCAATATATAAAATTGAGGTGATCGTAACTTCAAAAGTTGTTAACTTGAGCTCACCCAAAACTAAACCCGGTAGGAGTTTATTGCTATAACAAAGGTCTGTAGTGAGTGAGTGTACAGTTGAATGTTTTCTAATGCTGGGCATTTCTGAGGAGAGTATAAGAGGTGATGAGTAAGTTAGTTTGGGAGTTTAGGCCACTTTAGTTCTTTTAATGGCATGCAATGATGTGTTTTGTAAGACAGGTTGGCTATGAATTAAGCCTCTTTATAGTAGTGTGAGGCTAGTTTAGATTAATAAGTAGTGCAGATGTTTTTTAGAATAAGTGAAGCATATAATAGTGTCTGATGAAGTAGGTTGATGCTGAGGTAGGCCTTTCAGTGTCTTCAAATATTACTTCTCCCTGTACAAGGAGCCAGTTTTTGATTAGTTTATTAATAGCTTGAAGTATATGGTGGTCAAAGTAAAAGTTGTCATCAATTATGACTCCTAGTAGTTTGGTTTGGCATACTGTTTTGATTTGCTGTGTTGCATGGAGTAATATGTAATGTATGTTTCTGGTTAAGGAATTGCTTTGTGGTGATAATGATATGTTAGGTTTTGTTAGGATTGTGGAGTAATAATTCAAGATTCAATGGTAGTAAAGGAGTCTTGGTGGTGTCCTGAAATGTATTTATGAAAGGGGCAGAGGACATAAGGGTTGAATCATCATCAGCAAGTTTGGTGGCAGTGCAAAGTTTATTTGTAAAAATGTTAAATAGAAGGGGGCCAAGTGTAGAGGCCTATGGAACACCAACAGAGTTTTTTTTTTTTTTTGAAATCTGTGGGAAGGTTGAACCAGAGTTGTTAGTTTTAGTTTGCTTAGTAACTTTCTTATAGTATTGGTAGGAATAAGATAAAGAATAAATGTTTGTAAGTTCTGGGAAATGGCAGGGGGAAGTGAGCTAGGCATCAGTCAGGGAGAGGACAGTTTGGATGAAATGAGAGCTGACTTGGGCGACAATGGAGTCATTTTTATTAGTGGAGGAAGTAGAGGGTGTGTTACTATGGCCTGGGTGCAGCAGCTTTTTTAGGGATGTCCTGAAATGTTTGTGATTACTTTGTGCTTTTACTGGTCACTGATGTAAAAAGTTTTCTTGTTTCTTTTGACACTTTCCTTAGTGGGGATTCTGAGATGTCTAAATTTTTGAAAGGTATGTTCAGTTTTATTGTTCTACCATTCCTTCCAGGCTCTGACCCTTTGCATCATGAACTGTTTGGTCTGCTTTGGTATCCATGGAGATACTAGATTTTACCCTATTTGTTCTTACTAAGGCTAAATTACATGGGATTTTCATAAAAATGTCATTATAATGAGCAATTACTTCACCTGGGGGCATAGTTCTTAACATGTATAGGTTGTAGCCGAACAGATTTGAGATGAATTGGTCTTTGATAAATTTAGTTAGGCTGTGCATTTGATTGTAGATTGCATTTTTAGGTGGGCTATATTGCACCATTATGCTGTTGGTTGGGAGGTGGTCACTAAAGTATTTGACAAACAGCCATAAGATTTTACTTTATTAGGATAATTAGTTAGAATCTAAATAGGGATGGATTTTGTGTTAGTAATTTTGTTGAGCCTGATGGTGGACTTAAATCTATGTAAGTTTATTGAATCTTTGGGGTATTGTGCTTATTAAAGGATTCCCAGTTAATTCTTTGTTCTCCTAAAATGAACATTTCATGATGGATGTATTCAGACATCTAGCGAAGGATATTATTATCAGTGTTAATAGTATTACCTGGTGGGATATATAGAGCTGATATACATACAGTTTTCCTGTGGTTAATTTTGAGGATGGCTAGTAGTAGTTTGTCATTATGGAATTTTGGGGTACTTGGGTGGAGTGGAGTGAGTTCTAAGGTGGTTTTGTGAAAGATGGCTACTGTGCCTGCCATTTTGTTTCTTATCCATTCTAAGTATGTTGAAGCCATGGAGAATGATTTCACTATTGGTTATTTCTTGTTTTAGCCAACTTTCAGTTACAACTACTATCTCAGGAAAGTAAAAAGCTAGAAATGCATGGATGTCCTGAATTTTGTTACAGTTGCTTCTGAGATTCATATTAAATGGGAGCACGTTTGAACCATGTGAAGATGGGGAAATTGAGTTGGTATTCTGGGATGATAGGGATATAGCTGCAATGGGAACTTGATGTATAGGGCCAGGGTTTGGGTGAATATCTTCACAAAGCTTCAAGGTGGAAGTGGAGTGCAAGGAGATACAGTCACTTATATTTGTATTTAAGTTTTATTTTTGGATTATGGGTGTTAACCTTAGATTTATTGTACCTATAAAAGAAGCAGTCAGAACATACTGAGTGACAGAGACTAGAAGATATAGTGAAAGAGAAGGGAAGAGACTTATGGTGCAATGTGTAAGGCTCTGTGATGGAAGAGAAATTTGGAGTGAGGGCAGTATGATAGGAGGTGAGATAAGTGAGTGAACTGAGCATGCAGTGTGATTTAAGAGGAAGGGAGCGGATATAAGAAATATACTTTAATAACAGTTGGAGTATATATAGGGTAGATGTTTGTAGTCTTACTAGTGTTTTGGCAGAGGGGTATACATTTTTAGTTGAAGGTAGGAGTTTTAAGAGTGTATAGAGTAGATAGGGTAGAAGGAGTGAGTGGAAAGAGAGGACTACTGGCAGTGATTCATACAGTATTTACAGAGCAGATAGAAGGTAGGTTGTTGTTTCGGTTGTCTTTGGAAGATTAGACTAGATTACAGAGGAAGGAGGTGGGATTGGTGTTAGGTGGAGTGGTAGGTGTGGAGTTAAGATGTAGAGTAGTTGGTTGATAGAATTCAGTAGGGTAGTGATGCAAGGGTAATTGGTCAATCTCAGAGAAAGGGGAGAGGCTGACAGAGTATAAATTTAGAGTAAAAATGGGGTGGGAGGTAAGGTTAAGTGAGCATAGTGAACCAAAGCATAGCATGTCCCTCCCAGCCAGGTGGAGTCTTTTCTTTTAGGGACAATCAATAAACAGAAGCTAGTGAGTGTATTAGCAAACTTTTAAAAAAGGAGATATCTGAGATGGGAGAAGTGTGGGGAAATAATGCCTTTATAGGCAGTACTACAATCTGATAATGTAATTTGCTTTAAAAAGATGTTCATGATATTGGGGCTTTTGTGCTGAACTAAGCCTTGTTTTCCTACAAGAGGCAATATTTTAGCAGCAGATATGCTGTTCCTCAGCTTTGGGTACAGTAATCAATTGACTGAACATAGTAAATGCACATTAGCTTGAGGAAGCATTCCTTCTTTCACATAGCTGTTTCCAGATAATGGTATGCCCAGATTATGTGTCTATGTAAACACTTGCTCCTCTTAAATGGATGAAATATCACTGTAGGATGGGGTACATACAACTTAGATTTACCCAGAGTTTCCTACAGTAATGATCTTAGACAGGTGGCTTATCTTGTCACACACTATTTCATTAGAACTTAAGTACTGGAGGCGGTTGTTACAAAGCATATCTCAGATGATGGAGTAGTTAGTAGTTAGTATAGTGATAATGTACTGTTATATCACCTCAGATATTAAAAATAATAAACATACTTCAGATGGGGACTTCTTGACCATCTGAGGACCAGATGCTGGGGAGGTGGTGTGCAGTCTCTCATTTGCATGAAAAAATGCATTAAGTGATGTCTTGTGGTGCATATTTTCCTTATCTTCTTCACAGTTAGCTGTGTAATCCTACATTAACAGTCCTGCAGTTGTATGCAAAGATACGTTAACAGTGCCTTTGTGATGGTTAAACATTTTATAGTTCTACTGTGGCCTGTAAAGATGGAGTAATGGTGCTAGTGTGGTATGTAAACATATCTTGAAAACCACTATGGTATGTAAAGATGTATTAATAGTGCAACTGTGCAGCATAAATGTAAATTTAATGGAGTCTGCTATATTGTGTAAAGATGCATTAATAGATACCACTGTGGTGTATAAACAAGTTGTACTATGCTGCTGTTAAGGGATGTAAATAAAAAAACTAAAACTTACTGAATGTATTTATTCTGAAGTACAAGACTGCTGTTTTTTAATTTGTGATTCTCTGATAGTGTATTTATACCAGCCAGTTTTAAATTTGGATTTTGAAATGTTAAGTCCCACTGTGCTGTGTGAATATATGTTAACAGGTTCCACTGTGATATGCTAAGGTGCATTAACAAGTCCCAGTTTGGAGTGCAATCACACATGAACAGGTCCTACTGTGCTATGCACACATATGTTAACTAGCCCGACTCAAAGATGCATTAATAGGTATCAGTGTTAACAATTTTTTTGTTGTGTAAACATAATTTCCCTACTATGGTATGCAAATATGTCATCAGGCCCCAGTGTGTTGTGTAAGTATTTTGTTTTAACCTGTCCCACTGTAACATGTAAGCATAAGTTAATAGGTCCTACTGTGGTGCATAAACATGCAATAACATATCTCACTTTGACAGGTAAATATAAATTGACAGGCCCAACTGTGGTGTGCAAATATCCCTTAGTAGATTCAGTTGTGGTGTGTAAAGATGGATTATCAACTGACACTGTTGTATAGACATATGTTAACTGGTCCCACTGTGGTGTATGAACATGTTAACAGTTGTAGATATGTATAGCTCCCCTGTACAAACACTCACAACAGAAGATAGTAATCTGGTAAGTTTGAACAGCTAAAGAACTAACATGTAATTTTTTGAGTGTTAGTCTTTACTGTTACTGCATGAGGACTGTTGCTGTATGATGACTGTCTCATCCAGTCAGCTGTTGGTAATGTGTATTGAAAAATAAATAACTGCTGTATTCCCCAAACTCTTGCATAGTCTGTTCTTGTGATAACTGTAGGTGTCCCTTTTTGGGACAACATAGTGACCGTACTTAAAGTTTTAATCCATTCTGAATGTTTTGAAATATGTTTAACATTCATACTCCTTATAGTCTGTTTTGAAAATGGATGTATAGCTGTATTACTACACTGACGGTTTCAACTTTCATATGAAACTGTACCTGCTGGAGGCTGTATTCCTTGGTCTCCTCAGAAAATGTCTGTCATCTCAGTGCAGTTGCAGCTATAACAAAAAGAATACTTGAACAGGAAGTTAGCTCAGAAAATAACTTCTGGATGAAGACAAGGAAATAAAACACTGCATATAGTTAAAAGCCCTTCATTATACATTGTGCCAGAGTTCTTGAAGAAAGTCAAGCAGTTCTAGCCACCCTATTTGAGCACTTAATAATGCTCACCTCCCAAATCAAGCAGGACTATACATGATGTAAATTTGTGTCTACCCATCCAGTCATCAAGACTGTAGATCAATGTGTAGTATTAATAAAGATACAGTGAGAAATATTTTGCTTCAAGACAGTCATTTGACATTAAATAAGGCCATTAAGATTTATCAGACATGCAAGTGTACAGAAAAGCACACAAGTATGCTTATAAATGAGAATAGCTGTGGAAGGCACAATGACAAAGCTCATATTGATAGTATGCAACTCATGGTTAAAAGAAACAGGCCCAAGCACATGGCAGCTATTACAGGTCCTGTAACAGTCCCTAGGAAACCTGAGTCTTTCCAACAAATTCCAGAACATGCTCAGTGAAGCACAAGGGTGAGTCAGTAAAGTAAAAAAAATGTGCCCCCACTTAGCTTCATAGTCAGCTGTTGTAATTCTGGTGGAAATCACAAACTCAAGAGAGAAAAGTGCTTAGCTTTTGGTCAGCAGTGTCATTCTTGCAATAAGTGGAATCATTTCAAAAGGTTTTGCAAATCAAATAAGGCACATTCTTTTATTAAAAGAGAGTATTCCAAGAGGCAAGTTGATTAATTAGAAAAGTGCAACCCTACTTTTTATGTTGATGGTGTGTCTGTGCTTGGTGAAGCAGTTAATGCAGTAGATCTGTGGGCAAAGAATGAAATCTTTTGTACTGTTTGGATTAATGGGAGTCCCGTAGAGCTCAAAGTAGATACTGGCTGAAAATGCAATGTTATGTCAGCAGAAACATTTGCTAGAGTAAAAGCTGCAGAACAACTTGATTTAACAAAGTGCGCAAAGCTTGTTGCTTATGGTGGTGAGAAGATTCAAACTGAAGGCTCAGTAGTGCTTTCAGGTTACTCTGCTAGGAACAGATATGACTTGCAATTTTTTGTAGTCAAGACACACATGCAGTCATTATTAGGCCTCAGAGACAGTTTGAAAATGGGACTGCTTTCATTTAACAAAGAAGTTTACCATGTAAGCCTGAATGAAAACAGCTCAAATCTCACCCAAACTATTTTTTCTGAGTATGCTGATATTTTTGCAGACAAACTTGGCAAACTACCAGTTGTGTACTCTATGAAGTTAGACCCAGCAGTCAGCCCAGTTATCAGACCAGCATGGAAAGTTCCAGTAGCTATGCAGAACAGAGTCAAAGCCGAGCTAGACAAAGGTATAGCTAGGAGTCATTTGTCCGGTAGAAGAACCTACTGAATGGGTTTTCTCCATGGTGGTAGCTCATACGAAAAGCTCAGATGATATCAGAATATGTACTGATCCAAGAGATCTGAACAAAACATTAAAAAGACCTTATCATCCAATGCACACTGTAGAAGAGGTTGCTGCCCTCATGCCAAATGCCACTGTTTTTTCTGTCTTAGATGCAAGGAGTTAATTTTGGCAAATTTTGCTTAACCGAAAATCTTCATTGTTAACCACATTTGGTACACCATTTGGAAGACACAGATTTCCGGGAATGCCATTAGGAATAACTTCTGCCAGTGAAGTCTTTCAGCGTGCAATGTAGCAAATTGTTTTCTGGCTATCCCTGTTATTCTAGTAGCAGGCAATGGTGAAGTCAAACATGACAGAAACCTCAAGAAAGTTCTGGAAAGAGCACATGAAGTGAATCTTAAGCTGAATTCTCAGAAGTGCAAGTTCAGGCTATGAGAAGTTACTTATTTTAGTCACTTGTTTACCAGTTCAGGCATATGACCAGATCCTTCAAAGCAAACAGCAGTTCTTGAGATGCCAGCTCCAGACAATGTCCAAGCTGTACAACGTTTTCTTGGTATGGTCAATTAATTGGCAAGTTCATTCCAGATTTAAGCCAACTTACAGCACCACTCAGAGAGCTGACATGCAAACATGTAATTTGGCCATGGTCAGAACAGCACCAAAGAGTATTTGATGTCCTGAAATGGAAAATTTTTCTGCTAACTTACCAACTCTCAGCTACTATGATGTTCACAAACCAGTTACTATTTCCTGTGATGCTTCTAATTTTGATATAGGTACAATGATTTTTCAAGAGGGTCGAACAGTAACTTTTGCATCGAGAACTCTTACCCAAACCGAGATGCAATATGCTCAGATTAAGAAAGAGCTTTTGCTCATTGTGTTTGCATTTTCGAAGTTCCATGATTATATTTATGGTCAGCCTATCAAGATCGAAACTGATCACCAACCTTTAGTTATTATTTTAAGAAAGCCTATGCATACAGCTGCTGCCAGATTGCAATGTAGGATGCTCAAATTGCAAATGCACAATTTCACTCTTGTTTGCACAAAAGGCACACTTCCTTATCTTGCTAACAGTTTATCCATGTCGCCCAGAAAAACCACAGAACAGCATAACAATGAGCAACTTGATTTTGAGGTCATGGAAGTAAGAAACTTTTCTTCCACACATCTTGATGAGCTCAGAACTCACACAGCTTCAAATCCAGTTCTCCAGAGGCTAAACCTCTTTACCAGTAGAAGTGCAATCATATTTTCCATACATAGATGAGATTTTGTCAGACAATGGTATCATCATGAAAGGTCCTAAAGTTATTGTTCCAAAGTCCTTGCACCAAGAGTATATTAAGATCTTGCATTGTGGCCACCCAGGAATTCATTCTACCAAAAGAAGGACAAGAGGTCTAGTATTTTGGCCTTCTATGTCAAGAGATATTGAGAAAGTACTTTAATCTTGTTCAGTGTGTAATATTACAAATCTGCATCACCAAAAGGAACCACTTCAGTTAAGCCAGATTCCTGAACTACCTTGGTCGACAGTAGCCACAGATGTCTTTGAGTGGAATGGTCAACATTACTTGGTGTTAGTAGACTCTTATTCAAATTGGGTCTATATTAGATCAGCGAACACTTAAAAAAGTGAACGCTGATTGATCAAACTTATGTAAGTGAATGTTTAAAATATCGAAGCAACAGAAACCCAAATTTTTTCCTAGGGAAAGAATTTGATTGTCCGTTTCTGTTGCTTCGGTATTTTCAGTGCTGTGGTGGAAAGTTACGGGTCGGGTTCAGGTAAGTGTGCGATTGTGTGGATGTGAGTGTATGTGAGGGCGGGTTAGGTGAGTTAGGGTTAGGGAGCGGGTGAGTGAGTGTGCGATAGTGACGGACCTTAGGGTTAGGGTTTGGGTTAAGGTAAGTGGATAGTTAGTGGTGTGTGTATAGTTTAGTTTAGCGTTAGGTGTCAGATTTTAGATGTATGTGTGTGGATTGCTGTTTGTTTGGTGTGCTTGTGTTGTGTGTATGTGTTTTGGATCAGCGATTTTTTTCCATAGGAAAAAAATCGCTGTTCTGACAGTTTGAGATTGTAAGCTTTCGCTTACATAAGTTTGATCACTCAGCGTTCACTTTTTTAAGCGTTCGCTGATCTAATATAGACCCTTCAAATTGGTTCGAGATTGATCTACTTCCCAACCTAAATTCCACTACTGTCATTACTAAGTTGAAGAGACATTTTTTCTGTCAATGGTAGTCCGCACAGTTATTTCTGATGATGGTGCACAGTTTACAAGTCAGCAGTTCAAGAGATTTGCAGAAGAGTGGGACTTTGTTCATATTATGAGTAGTCCTGAATACCCTCAGTCAAATGGCATGGTCGAATGTGCAGTTCCAAGTGCAAAACAGCTGTTAGAGAAATCCACACATGACAATACCGATGTTTTTCTCAACTTGTTAAATCCCAGAAAAATTCCTCTTGATAAACATCTTGGTTCAGAGACTTATGTTGAGACAAACCAGAACCACATTACCAATCAGCAGTAATTTGTTGGTTCCATGTGCTAAAAACAATAAAGCAGTAAAAGCCCAACTGTTGAAACAGTATTTGTCCTAGAAGTCTTACTATGATAAAATCAGCAAACTGCTCTGTTCTTTACAAAAAGGGGAGATAATGAGGATACAGACGTCAAAAGGTTTTGATCACATCGGATTTGTGAAAAATTTGTATCAAGATCCGAGATTGTACATATTGTACATTGTGAAATCACATGAAATGGAATTCAGATGAAATCAGAAGCATTTGTTATCAGTGTCCGGACCAGTGTTACAGCATCTTGCCTGTGACAAAGAATTTAGTTCTCAGAGTGACTTTTTCAATGTTCCTGTTTCAGAGGACATTCTGCCAGCAATCTTCATTCCTGAGAAGATCCCTAAAACTCCTCAAGCAGAAAATTCCCCAGTGACTGTCCCTGTTGCTAAACCTAGTCCTAACGATTATGTCTTTAAGTATAAAAAAAGTAGTACTTTTTGTCCGCCATTGGCAGCAACTGTTGAGTTATTTTTGAGCAAGTGTGAATGAGATCTAATTGATCTACAAATGAGGGGTAATAGTGATTCTTTTATGAATTTGACTAATGTAGAAGTTGATGCTCTTAATACTCTTAAGAATGATGTGGATATTCAAATTCAGTCTGCTGATAAGGGTGGGGGAATTGTAGTGTTTGATAAAATGGGTTATGGTGCTAAAATATTTGATATGCTATCTGACAGTGTCGTGTATATGAGAATACAGCCTGTTTCTATGCACAAGTTGGTTCAACTTGTTCGTGATGAGTTATATGATCTATTAATGAATCGACTCATTGATTTAGAGCTTTATGAGTATTTTACAGTTGAATTTCCTTTGACACTATTGATTCATGGACTACCTAAAGTGCAAAAAAATGCCTTAGACCCCCCCCCCCGGCCAGTTGTCTCTGACAATGGCTGGTTAACCGAGCCTTTATCCATTTTTGTTGAATATAAATTTAGAGTAATCATTGATGCTGTGAAAGGACACTCTGCATTTTCTTGAGAGTTTGTTTGATTTCAACTCTGATCATGATGTGTTTAACTATATACTCATAACACTGGATGTAACTACACTTTTTACAATGATTCCAAAAATGGAAGGAGTAGAAGCTATTAGGCTTTTTTGCATAAGCATATTGACTATTCTAATGATTTAATAATTTTGATATGTGCGGTTTTGGATCTTGTCCTTGAAAATAATGTATTTATGTTTAAGGATTGTATTTATTTACAGAAGGTTGGTGTAGCTGTGGGCATTTAGTGTGCCAATAGCTACACCAAACTAATGCTGGACAATTGGAAAGATGAGTATGTTTTATGCCCACATGCCTTTTCACAGTATTTAAAATTCTTTAGAATATTTGACAATAACATATTTTTTTCTATGGGATGGTTCCATGTCTGATTTAGATGTATTTGTTACATATCTTGAGTTGAGTACTGAATATCTTAGGTTTACCAGAAATGCAGACATGGACTGTATTGATTTCTTGGCTGTACATCTTTACAAAGGAGATAGAGGTCTGTTAGAAACCTCTATTTATAGGAAACCCTGTAGAAGAAACATCTTGTTGCATCGTACCAGTATGCATCCAGGATATGTTTTTAAGAATATTGCTATGAGTCAAACTTTTAGAATATCTATTCATACAAGTGATGAATGTTTTCATCAAGCATATGGTACACTGAGATGTGAATTACTGGATCGAGGTTATGCTAAGCGGGACCTTGACCCAGCAGACAAGGCGATAAGAAATGCTAGGAAGAATTTGGCTAAACCTTATTTTTCTAATGTCAATAATACATGTACGAAGAGAGAAGTAAGATATGACAGCCAAACATGTTAGACCTGTCCTTACTTTTACTAGTGATGTAAGTAAGGTTTGTGATGTTATGCGGAAGCACTGGCCAGTGCTTATATCTGAAGACAAAATATCTGATGTAGTTGGTGAGACACTCTGTTTTAAGTATCATTTGTCCCTTAAAAGATAACTTTGTTATGATAACAGTAGGAGAACCAGGTCACTTTCAGATAGAAAAGGGACATTTACTTATCAGGGCTGTGCAGCATTTTCCTGTATTTCTGTTTCTAAGATTTTTGTTCATCCTTTAACTGGCTACATATTTAATAATAGATGTTATGCAGATTGTCTGATTAGAAATATATATATATATATATATATATATCTTGCTGTATGTAATCTGTGTTGTAGCTTCAATGTGGGTAAGACATGTAGGACTTTGAGTGAACGCCTGTTAGCTCATGTCGGTTATGGTAGGAATAAGGACATCACTAGTGCATTATATAGACATATTAATGTTTTTAATTATCATTCTTTTAGTTTTTTAGTATTGTAATGTTTGTAAATGAATAACAGGGGGAGTGATATAAATAATAAGATTGAAAAAGCTGAAACTAGATGGATTACTATATTGCAAGGATATAAATCTCCAGGTTTAAATGGGTATGTGCCTTTAAGACCCCTTCTGAAAGAACGTAAATTGTTTTATTAATTGATTGATTGTGATATATATATTGTGTGTACTGCTTTGTACTTTGTCTGATTAAGTGCCTAGTGTGGGGTACGAAAGTGCTTACCTTTTATTAAATCTGATTTTATTTTAGCCGTGTGTGGTCCTTGGTATATATTTTGCTGTTTAGACTTTTGTTATTTATACCAGACCTTTAATGCCTGTGAGACTAGCTTTTGTTTACTTGAGATTATGTCACAAGATCAGGTTGCATCTCTAAACCTACTTCTAGATACACTGCAACCTGGACATGATTGTTGTTTTTCTTTATTAGTGTCTGTATAATCGCATGCCTATTAAAATATCATAGGTTCATTGGTGTGTACTAGGCTAATGGCCCTGGAGCCTTTAAAAGCCTAGCCCATAGAAGTGCCCTGGCATTGTGCCGCCCATTAGTTCCCAGTTCTTCTATCAAGTAGAGCCACTGCAGTGATCCCTGGGTTGAACTTTCTATTTCCCACCCACTCATCAAGATTTCTCTTGAAGAGGGCCAGTGAGGTGCTCTGCTTGACATGTATGGGAAGTTTATTCCAGAGCATGGGCAGTCTCTGGGTTATGAACCTGACCCTCCAGCATGTTCTGTTGATTGTGGTAATGAGGCTGAGGTCTCAGGAGCATGTGGTGCGGCGAGATTTGGATTTCTTTAGATGTAGCATTTCTAACACAGCTGGGTCAGACATGGCTTTGTAAGTCAAGCAGAGATTGTGTCTTATTAGATGATATGAGACAGAATAGCTGGAGTTTTTTTTAGTCTGTCTGTGTAGGACATGTGTTTAAGTCCTAGGATCCTCTTTGTGAGGTACTTTGGTGGCCTTTCCAGCTGTTGCATGTGTCTAGTGAGGTAACTGCCAAATGGGGCATTATACTCGATGATTGGCCTAATGAGAGAAGAGTAGAGAGAGATGATTATCTCTTTCTTTCTGGTTGCAAAACCCTTGGTAATGAGATTTACCACATAGAAGGACTTTCTAACCACAGTGGCAATGTGGTGGTCGAAGGAGAGGTTGCTGTCAGCCTGTGTCCCCAGAACTGTTATAAAGCCTTCAGTGTTCAGTGGGCTACCATTGATGTGGTAATTACTGGGAACTGAGTTTTTCCCAAAGGGGATGATGATGCATTTTTTGACATTAATCTTAAGGCCATGGTTTCGACATCAGTCATTTGTCTCAGTGAGGCCTTTCTGTAGGATGTCTACATCACTTGAGGAGTTAATAATGGCTCCCAGCTTGCAGTTGTCTGCAGACTTGGTCATCAGAGTCTATCTGTGTTGTCTTGGACTTCTGAGAAGTAGATGCCAAACAGAAGAGGATCCAGGACCGATCCCTGTAGGACTCCACTCGTGACTGGTTGGCAGTTTGACTTGGAGTCCGCTAATTTCATACTGTGAGTTCTATCTGTTAGCCATTTTGCAGCCCACCTAGTGATATAGGGGCTGATGCCTAGTTTGGTGAGTTTATTAGTAATTCCTGAGTGGGGAATGGTATCAAAGGCCTTGGGAAAATTGAGGTAGGCTGTATGAACTGCCTTTCCCTCAGCCACAGCTCTGGTTACTGACTCAAAGAAGTCAACCAGGTTGAGCAGGCATGATCTACCTTTCATAAAGCCAGATTGTGTGGGATCTAGAGTTTGGAAATTCCCTGTATCCTTGTTAATTAGGTCCATGATAATGTGCTCCATAGCCTTACATATCAGACTCATCAGGCTAATGGAGTGATAATTCCCAGGGTCTGTAGTCACTCCCCCTTTATGGAGAGGGATGACTGTAGCAGTGCACCATTCAGTAAGGACAAAGCCTGAGGTGAGGCTGTGATTGAACAGGGCAGACAGATGTGGTGCCAGTTCACTTTGTGGTTCATGTAGAACACATCCAGAGATATTGTCGGGTCCTATGGAAGCTGTATTCTTGGCTTTGGACAATGCAGCTTTAACCTGTGGTGCAGTAATGCTGGGTGCCTGGCATTCCTCTGGTATTGTGATTGGTCCTTTAGGGGGGTGTGAGGGGTAAAGTTGGCACTGAATCTATCTGCCAGTATGTTGGCAATATCTGTTGGCTCAGTATAGGATGTACCATTGTGCAGTAACTCAGAGCAAAGTTGGGTATTGCCGTGGACATTCTTGATATAACTATAGAAGGCTTTGTGGTTGTTTTAGTGTCTGTCGTAATTCTGCCTTCATAGCTGGCTTTAGAGGTTTTTATGATTGTTTATATGAGACAGCTCAGTAAAGAGGGAGGATGTAGATTAGAGTGTGTGATATATCTTTAAGAAGCTTTCCAGTGAGTCAACACATTCATATAAGTACTGAGCGCATGCAAGCTAGAGTGCCATTTTGAGTAGCCAGCCAGAGTGTGAGCATGCAAGTGTGCTGTCAGTCACTTAGATGGTTCGTTTGAGTTAA
Organism: Protopterus annectens; assembly: GCF_019279795.1. Classification (NCBI taxonomy): domain Eukaryota; kingdom Metazoa; phylum Chordata; order Ceratodontiformes; family Protopteridae; genus Protopterus; species Protopterus annectens. The sequence continues at coordinate 627,375,242 of NC_056733.1, forward strand.
GTGTTCCTGCCATCCATTCTGAAGTATTTGTATACAATAAACTACTTAAACAAACACCCAAGCCTCAATGTTGTCTTAATGCACATAAGAACACCAACAAGACTAGCCTTAAAGACAGGCAAAGTAATGCTCTGCTTGACTTGTAGTCGTAACTTATTCCATTAGAAAAGAGCACATCGAGTTAGGACTCTATCCTTTCAACAATTCTTGTTTATTTGTTAGTGTAGATTTAGCTCCCTAGACTCTTTGCTTGTAGAAATATTAGGTCAAATAAGATTGGGTCTTTCATGGTTCAAAAAGCAAGACTTTAGATAGCTGAGTATAAGGAAAGCATGCTAATCTGTCAGGTAGTTGAAGTATTTAAGAGCTTTAATTTTCTGGTTAGAAACCTTTGGGGCCTTTCCATTTGAGTTATATGCTTGGATTTGTACATACCAAAGGGGGAGGGTATTGTATTTAATGATGGGTCTGATAAGGGAAGAGTACACTACTCCTTATAGGGACATTGACACCCCTTATTGAAGTACATGAACTGAAATGGCAGTTACTTTTAAATGCAGTGCCTTTCCCAGGACTTACTGAAACCCTTAACATTAAATGTGCCCTACACTGGTTTAGATAACCACTAAGTCAAATTCCAGCCTTTGATCTTGACCTCAGAGTTAGTATATATAATTAGGTGGTGGGGGTGCAGGGGGCTTGCCCCCCTTCTTTTTAGCAAGATTGTTTGTGTGTGTGTTAGTTTTGTTGTGTTTGTCTGTGTTGTTTTTGTTTTGTAGTATCGGCAGGTAGGTGTTTTTGTGTTTGTGTGGTTTAGTGTTTTGTTTGTGTTACGTTCGTGGTTTTGAAAGTTCACGCTTTTAAAGTTTTGGGTTTTTGATTTTTCGGGTTTATAGTCTCAGTGAAGGCTGCCAGCCTAGCCAGACAGGATTTTATACATAATTCTATCATTTGTAAATATGAATGTTGAACCACAGACTTGTTTTCTTAAATGAAAGAATATGCTGTGAAATGTGAACTTAAAACAATGTAACAACATTGCCCTCTGCTGTAAAGAAAGCTAAGACAAGCATTTCTTGTTTGTCCTTTGAAGTTCAAATTATTTCATGACTGTTTTGATGTTTACAATTCGTCTCCATCCAGGCTAGATGAAGGCTTCCTGCCTATTGTTTTAACTTAAGGAATAATTACTAGAGTTTACATGTGAAATGTATTTTATTGATGTAGTTTCCTGCAGCTGCAAGATAACAAAAGAATATTGTATCTGTCAGCCAGGGAACACCAGGAAAGTGTAAAAGAAATGATGCAATGGGAACAAGGACTGCAATAGCAATTTAAGCAGAGAGAATCAGAAGGCATAAGCATTTTTGTCTTGATCATCCAACTCACAGCACTGTCTTGCTCATATCTAAGTTATCTTAGACTTGCATTTTCCTTCAGAGATAGCTAGAAACTAGAAAGATTAGACTGTTTTTCTGTGATGTCATAACTGTACTACTGAATTATTTTAAGTATTTCTGTGTGATCTCTGAACTCTTGACTAGCTCTGTGTAGTAGAAAGTATTGTCTTGTGGTTTTAATTATTTATTATTAAATATTTTAAAACCTTTTAAATGTAGCTGTTTTGTGTAGAGATAATTTAAGCTGTAAAGTACATTAGTTTACTGTCCAAGTCACTCCAAATAAGCTTTGACTGTTTAGTCACACTTACCAATTGGATAATAATATTGCACAGTAATAATTGGATACCGTTTTAAGGGCCTTTGAGTAGCTGCTAATTATTAGCTGGGTGGTGGCAGGGTACTACCATATAGTCTGAGAAAAAGGGGCACAGCTGGAGAACCTGTGCCAGCCTTCCCCAGAAGTGTCTGTGTGGTTGTGTAAACTCTTCTCAAAGTGTATGTGTGTCAGCTACTTGGGCAGGGACATGAAGCACTGGTTGGACAGAGAGGGTGCTAGAGGTTTTAGCTTGCCCACTAGACTGAGATCTGGACCCTATAGCTGTGCCAGTGGGGAGTCTTATTGGGGACCTGGAGAGCAAGGGAGCGACCAGCCCTGGACTGACTGTGATCTCAAAAAATTCCATACATTAACCCTTCAAGGTCAGTGTGGTAATATAGTCATATAAACTACTATATAATATATCTATTATAAAATGTAATTAATACTATAAATACAATACATAGTTTATATGATTATATTACGACACACTGACCATGAAGGGTTAATGTATGGAATTTTTTGAACTAATTGGTTGACCAATGGAGTTGAACTTGCTATTATAATGTGTTTAGGTACTGTGGCAGATGATTCTGATGAAGTTTCCTGAATGGAGATGAAAGCGCTAAATATGCCTTGGTTTTAATTTTTTTGGTCTGATTTATAATTATTCGGTCTTATATTTTGAATAAATCTTCTTTCATGGAGCCTGGCTTGTGCATATTATTGGGAGTGGATACTACAGTTATGTACACTTCTGAGTAGAAGACATCGAAGGAGGGATAACCTTTATTGATACCTGGAACAGCGTTGGTGTTTTTAGTTTTGTTTTGTGCTTTGTGCTCGTGTGGATTACTAGTTTTTCTTATTTCCGACGCTGGTTTGGGTACCGAGGAGTCCCCCACAACATGAATAATAGCTCTCTGTTGAACGAGCTTATTAGGGTTATTCAAACCCATTCGCAAATGATCATGCCTCTTCCTCATGTTGGAACGAAAATACCCTGTGCTCAGAGCAGCCCAAAACCAACGGTTGAAACAGTGATGACGTCAGACGCCGGAGATGAGAGGTCTGCGACATCCAGGAGAAGAGAAGGGGCACAGGGGAACTTTACAAGAGATGATGGCTGCAATTCACAGCCGTTTAGGGCTCCAAACCATAGAACCGATGATGAACATGATGCGGGGCATTTACATGCATATGCCCATATGGATTTTCACCAGTGACTGGATAAAATATTTGCCAACGCAGTGAGAGAAGGAGAAAGGAACCAAATGGAAAACGCCACTTATAAGGACAAATGTAAGACATTTAAAGCACAGTTATCCAGATACACAGCACTTGCTTTGGATAACTGGTATTTTAGCAAATGTATCAAACTTAAAATTGTGCCAAAAGACTTAAGACTAAATAAGTTTCTGAAGAATATAAGTCAGGATACTGAATTTTTTTAAATTGTCAGTAATATACTTAATGATTGTGGTATTGCTATTTTAAAGGCCATGATAAGGAATAATGAAACTGTTATGGAACAATGCAAAAGTGATATTGAGAAACCTAACAGGGAAATAAATGCAGACCTATTGTTTAGCATTGCAGAACATAAGAATGTATACTTGAGAACTTTACAGGATGTTGATAACCTAATGACCAAGAATCACAAAAGAAAGATATCCAAATTAGAGAGGGATATTCAAGAATATCAACGGGGTGGGCTTACTATTGTGAAAATAGGAAAAAGAACTTTGGTGGTAGACATAGGGATACAACCAAATACACATACTGGGAAGACAGAGAATATATGGGACCCATTATAAAACACAGTATAACAATGTTAATAACCAATTTCAAGAATATGAGAATGGTAACCAAGGAATGGGTAGCCCTTTAGGGGGGGAAGGACCAAGGAGGTCTGAGAGAATTCGGAATTTAGTAAAACAACCCTCCTATGCGGAAGTGATGGGGAATTATTACACTCATCAACAAGAGAAGAGGGATTACAGGAGATAAATTATTGTTCACCTGAAGAAATTTCAATACAAAACAACACAGAGAGGCATGATGGATATGGGACAAAACCTGGCCATAATCCAGATGAGGGAGATGATGCAATTCTAAACGAGAAGGTAGTAGTTTATACACAAAATAATTACAATATTTATAATTATACAGATGTAATAGTTTATGACAATTATTTTAAGTTATTTCTAAAAGGTTTCACATTTATGCCAGTAAAAAAAAAAAACAAATATAGAAGATATAGTGCTTGTTATAAAACTATTTACCAGGAAACTAAATTTGGCACATATATTTAAAGCTGGCCCACATTCCACCCAGACTAATATATTAAGAAGGAGAAGTACTTTCAACCCCCCTTTACACCAGGACATTCAGAACTTTGAGATGTGTATAACTAGCATGATTAGAAGAGAATACGGAAAGATAAAAAAGACTAATTTTAACTTAACACCCAATGAGAGAAAATTACTTAAGGAACTAAATGAAAATGATGGGATCTGGGTAATGAAACCGGACAAAGGGGGAGGGTTTGTGTTAATGGATCAATGGGAGTACACAAACAAGATGCTGGACATACTAAATATGGACAACAGATATGTTATTGTATCAAGAAATGAGTTAAACATTTCTTATAAAAGTATTGACTTGATACTAGAGGATAACTTGTTACAGGGATTGATAGATATACACCTATACAATTTTCTAAAGGTAACAAAGCCAGTAATTCCAGCTATCTTTGGCATTCCCAAGATACACAAGGGGGTGGACAATCCACCCCTGAGACCCATAGTTACCTCGCAAGGATCTAAAACTCAACCACTGGCCATATATGTGGATACAAAATTGAAGAACTTTTACCCGAGATATCCACATATATTGGTGGACTCATGAGATTTTTTTTAATAAAATTGGTACTAGTCTTTGCAAAGATAACATTATTTTTCTTACCATAGATGTTAAGGATTTATTCTCGGTAATACCCCATACGGAAGGTTTAATATGGTTTGAAAAAATGCTTGTGGAGTTTGATTTTTTTTTCACCTTAGATGAGTTCAAACTGGTGTTAGAAAACATGGAACTGGTATTGAGGTATAATTATATCTATTGTCAGGTGGAGCTATACCACCAAACAGATGGGGTGGCTATAGGTTCGGCGTGTGATCCTATATATGCCAACATTATAATGTTATACTGGGAACAACAATTCATATTTAAATCTGTATTCTATCAATATATTTTGGGGTAAGACTGCGGTGGTGGTGCTGCGGTAGCATTGTTGCCTCACAGTAAGATGTTGTCCTGTTCGCTTCTCAGCTAAAGCATCTTCTATGTGGAGACATGCATGAATGGGCGTACCTTCGTTGAAGGTTGTGTGTCAGAGCTGGCAGCTCGGCACGTAAAAATCTACTGTCAATCATTAGCGGACCGGAGTTTCGCTGTGGCGACCCCTAACCGGGAAAAGCCGAAAGACACAACAACAACCATTTTTTGGATGATATTTTTATCCTATGGGAAGGAATTAATGAACTGATGCCAGATTTCATGAATTATTTGAACCATAGTACAAGTTTTTTACAATTCACACACAAAGTTGGGCTAGATGAAACACACTACTTGGACATGAAGCTACAGAAAGACTATATAAATAAGGTTTATAGATCTAGTATATATAAGAAGGAATGCTATTCCAACTCATATCTACATTATGAGAGTGATCACCCACATAATCTTAAAAAGAATATTATTAAGGGACAGATGGTTAGAATAGCAAGAATGACATCAGATAAAATGGACTTCATAAAAGAAATAGATATTGTACATAAATGTTTGGTGAGAGGGTGTATCCTGATGAATTGATTAATTCTATTAAGAGAGGCGTGGTGAAAGGGTGGGGTACAACCTATTTACCTTTATTGACCAGTGGTGAGATTATTGGAAGTAAGAAGATTATGGGTAACATTGAACAAATTACAAAACAACTCCTCTATTTGACATTGACATATTATATGGAAATAGGTTGGATTAAAAAATGTATAAATGATATCTGGGGTATGTTTAATGGGATGCCTACTAGAGTGGAAGTGTTCCAAAAACCATTGAGGTATAGTTTTAAAAGGAATTTGAATTTAAAAAACATATTAGAAAAGAAACAGGATGAGTGTAGAGGTGGGACATGTCCAAAACCTGGCACTTTTAAATGTGGGAGGTGTGCCCAGTGTCCGTTTATAGCGGGAACAAAAGATTTAGACATACCCAGTATCAGTTTTAAAATCAAGGGTAAAACATATTCTAGTTGCTATACAAAAGAAGTAGTATATTTGGTGTACTGTAAGGCCTATTGGGCATATTACATTGGAAAAACAGAACGTAATCTAAGATTACGTATATATGAACACACACGATATTAGCACAAAGAATGAAAATAATGCCCTATGCAGGCACTTGTTGACATGCAAGGATGCAGATTACAAATTTTGGGTGTTAGAGGAAGTTAGACATAATGAGAGAGGAGGTGATTGGGAGACTCGATTAGAATTTCGAGAAATGATTTGGCAACTAAGGCTGGATGCATGTAACAATCCTGGCCTGAATGACCATGTCTCCATCAGCCCTGCTTTGAAATTACTCTCAGCTAACACAAAAACATTTGATATGTAAATGAGAACACCAGTATAAGACACCTATGGTATATGGTGCCTAGGGTAGTTTATATATACAAGGGTATATATAATTCATCCTGTCATCCAGGGGAGCACCATACAACCACCATAGCATCATAATTATTAATTAGTGTTACTTTAACACTGAATATTTTGCACTCAATAGTTCATCAACTTTTTATTATAAAAAGTTACATTTTATCTTATTTATTGACATTCTGTTTTAGAGTATATATATATATATATATATATATATATATATATATATATATTTATATTTATATAGTTATTTCTATGTATACATTTTATAGTTTTGGATAGTATGATAACATTGCATTTATTTTTAACAAGAGGAGCAATACGTTTCTTTCTCTCAGGGAACTAGTTGATTCCTCAATCTGTTTTTCTAAGTCTGTTTTTCTAAGTCTTTCCCCAACAATAACTAAGAGGAATAATATTATATTATATCACATTGGTAGGTTTTACACTGTTATGTTTATATTTTTTGGTCTGCATTTATGAAAGAATGAATTTTTGGTCTGTATATATGAAAATCTATATTTGCTATAGACAAGGTATATATATATATATATATATATATATGTGTATATGTATATATATATATATGTATATATATATATATATATATATATATGTATATATATATATATATATATATATGTATATATAAATATGTATATATATATATATATATGTATATATATATATATATATATATATGTATATATATATATCCAAACAACAAATATTATACATATATTTCTACATTTCTAAAGTATTTATAGGATTAATTACATTTTATAATAGATATATTATATAGTAGTTTATATGATTATGTTACCACACTGACCTTGAAGGGTTAATGTATGGAATTTTTTTGAACTAATTGGTTGACCAATGCAGTTGAACTTGCTATTATAATAAGTGTCTAGGTACTGTGGCAGATGATTCTGATGAAGTCTCCTGAATGGAGATGAAAGCGCTAAATCTACCTTGGATTTAATTTTTTTGGTCTGACTTATAATTATTTGGTCTTATATTTTGAATAAATTTTCTTTTGTGGAGCCTGGCTTGTGCATATTATTGGGAGTGGATACTACAGTTACATACTCTTCTGAACAGAAGACATCAAAGGAGGGATAGCCTTTATTGATACCTGGAACAGTGTTGGTGTTTTTAGTTTTGTTTTGTGCTTTGTGCTCGTCTAGATTACTTGTTTTTCTTATACATTAGTTGTGACTTCAAAGAATTTGTGAGTGCTGAAACCATTCAGAAGACGCAAACGAATCAGAACATTTCATTTCAACAACTCCCTTATCCAACTTTCTTATAAATTAGTTGTGACTTCTCCAAACAATTTGTGAGTACTAAAGAAACCGTTCGGAAGACACAAACAAATTAGAACATTTAATTTCAGCAAGTAACTGGAGCTTTCTGTATTATTATTTGATTTATTTCACATTTAAATGGACTTTTGTGCCTACCTTCCTTAACTACTCATGCATACTCTTAACTGACCATGATAGCACAAGCAGGTTCAACAAGAATAACAGTTCAGCTAAGAAATGGACATCCTGTCCTTTATGCAAGTGTTTGTTTTACCTATGCTATTATAAAAAGTGCTAGTGGTACATGTTTGTAAATGCTAATTAAACTAAATTTTGTGTACACTATTAGTACACTACTAGGAACGTCACTTGCTGAATACCACCCTACCTCTTTTTGTACAGTGTTCCCCCAACATCACTTTATGTTAAACATGTAACCTAGTGTGTGGTACTTACTTGATCCTAACATATACCTGGTGCATTTCCTATTCATAAGAAACATAAAATGTAAATTGGGTTTTATATTACGGTAATAAGAAACTTAACTAGCTTATTGCTAGTTCCTCTGTAAACTCCTAAAATAGAGTGCATGTGTTTTTTTCTTTTGGCATTTCACTTAGACACTACCAGTTTCTATTATGGGAATCAGCACCCACATTATATCCTACTGATTACTGATAGTTTTTTTTTGGTGTAACTGGCTGTCCAGATCAGGTCCTGCCCTCTCCATTCACGTTCGCTATGCTTGGGCTCTCTCCACTCCCAAACCACCCCCTCATTCCTACCCAACACCCACTTTCCCCTAATTTATACTTGCTCCTATTACTCATCCACCCCCCACCACTCTCTAGTCCACTCAAGCCTCTCATTTTTTCACCTTCCTTTCTTTACACCCACCACTCTATCCAATTAACAAGCACCTTATCACACACCTGTCCACAGTTTCCCTCTACACCTTTCCCACTCTACTTCTGCACAAGCCAAACTTATACTTCCAAGCCATCAGACTAGTACAACCCTTCTTACTCCTACTCATCATATTACACCATTATTCCCTATAAAACCCTCTTCACCAGGCTTCCCACAATGTGTTGCTACTCAATTTATTACTCATCACTTTCCTCACAACGACTTATCAACTCTCCTCTTACCACCACTTCCAAACCTTATCTACACACTCACCCACCACTCCCCTACACTCTACTCCATCCCTACTACGCACCTATTTTATTATATCTGTACAATTAGTTGAAAACACACCCATCAACCTATTCACGCTAAGATATTTCACCCCTTATACACCCCTACACATCCTACACAAATGCTACCTACTCAATTAGAAACATCTCTCAGCTTCTTACTCAAATTTTACCTACTACATCTATGTGAAGACATCCACCACAATCCAGGCCCCAACCCATCCACCCAGACACCACTCCTGCAGCTTAACTCAAACTAGCTATTAACACCCCCCCATAATTCAAACTAACTCTGGCCTATTTTTTCTAAACATTAACATCAGAAGTATTCTTAACAAATCGTCTGACTTTCAAGATACCCTTTTACTTTACTCCCCAGATTTTGTAACAATTACTGAAACCTGGCTCAAGAACAATAACAAATGCAAAGAATTTCTACCCCCAGGGATGTAATGTCCTTAGAGCAGACAGAAATAACAAACATGGAGGTGGTATGGCAATCATATTTTAAAGCTATCTAAATATACAACATCTTCCCATTACCCAACCACAACTCTCTGACCTGGAAATACTCATCTTACGTCTTCAACTTAACATGAATAGGGCCATCATAATCATAGCTGTATATCTCCCCCCGGTAACATTACTCAATTAATAGAAAACCTACCCAGTTGGGTATTCTATGCCATAAATCATGAAACAGTCATCCTAGGTGACTTTATCTTAGACTGAGGCACTTGTACCTCCATGAACCCCAGCAGTCATAGCAATCTATTCGATTTCACTCAACTCATATCCATTCCAACTCGAACTGACAAACACAGCAATAGACACTCAATACTAGACTGTGTACTCCCCAGTCATCCACACCTATGATCACAATCTGATTGCCTCCCTGACTCCCTAAGTGACCATTCCCCCACCTACCTTATCGGGCACAAAACTATCTATACAAATATCTGCCCCCCCCCCAATTTTTTCCCGCATATGCATTCTACTGCCTCCCACAGCATCATAAATGTTCCCCTTGAAACAACTTTCCTTGGATGAGACTTGCATACTTCAGCAACTCATTCCTAAACATCCTAGACACCCTTGCTCCTATTCACAGAAGGTGCTGCAAATCCATACCAGCACCCTGGCTAACAAGAGACAGCATAAACACTATGAAACAAAGAGATAAAGCTTGGCACACATATCAAACCTGTAAAACCCAAGCCTCCCTCCAGAAATACCGTCAGCTGCACAACCTAGCCAAAAAACAGATTAGATATGACAAAAAATCATACTATACCACAGTACAACAGAAACATAAAAACAACCCACAAAAATTCTGGCCATCCATCAAACAACTCTTAAATCCTGGCCAAACCACTACCTCCTTCCCTAGCAATTTAAACTGCAGCACAAGCCCAGCAACCCAATTCAGCACATATTTCATTAACTCTATTCTGGCCTTAGTTAACAATTACAACAAAGACCATCCTCTCATTCCCTCAACAGCTGACTACCAACCCACACCCTTGTCATTTCATCCTGTCCTAAGTACTTATATAAAAAAACTCATCCTCCAACTAAAACCTACTTGACTAGCTGTAGATCAACTCCCAAGTGAATTTCTTTGACTAGTATCACATTCAATCTCCTACCCTATCTCTATACTAATCGTTGAGTCATTGAACAGTATGTACCAAAACTCTGAAAAATTTCCCATATAATACCCCTACACAAAGGTGGTCAATCCACCAAGTTATCATAGGATCATTGGAGGTTACTAGGCTAATGGCCTTGGGGTTCTTACAAGCCTAGCCAAGAGTTTATCCCCCAAAAGAAATCTCAGTCAGTACCTGTCAGTGAGGGACACAGATGGAACCCCTGGGACTAATTTGTGGTTTCCCATCTAGTCATCAGGGTTGCGCTTGAAGAAGGTCAGCGAGGTGCTCTGTTTGACATGTATCGGAAGTCTATTCCAGAGATGGAACAGCCTCTTGGAGACAAACCTATCTCTTCAGCAGGTTTTGTTGATGTCGCATATTAGATTCAGGCCTTTTGAGTGGGTAGTGCCTGAGGAGTTAGACTTATGGATATGGAGCATCTCTAGTAGGGCAGGGTCTGAGATTACCTTGTAGGCAAGATACAGATCACCCCTGAGCAATCTGTATGATACCGAGTAGAGTGATAGTGATTTGGGCCTGTCTGCATAGGAAAGGTGTTGGAGGCCATGTATTCTCTTTGTGAGGTATTTCAGTGGCCTTTCCATTTGATGCAGGTGTTTGGAGAGGTACATCCCAAACGGAGCATTATACTCAATTATTGGACTAATGAGGGAGGTGTATAGAGAGGTAATAACCTCCTTTTTTCTGGATGCAATCACTTTACTCATGAGATGAACCAAGTAAAATGCTTTTCTGACCACTGCTGCTACATGATGGTCAAATGTGAGGTTGTTATCAACCTGAGTGCCCAGGTCTCTCACCACAGCTTGTGTGCTTAGGGGGTTGCCAATGTGGTAATCTGTAGGGGTCGTGTTTTTGCCAAATGGTATGATGATACATTTATTTTGCATTTAGCTCCAAATATAGATCTGTTTCCATATTCTCCCATCGTAGCAAAATACTAGACAAATGCATACACTCTCAACTACAGTCCTCCTTAATACAAAACAACCTCCTCTCCAACTCCCAACATGGATTCACACCTAAACGCAGTACCACCACAGCCCTCTTAAGTTTTAGAAACACCATCAACCACCATAGAAATAGTAACCAACTCATGTCTTCCATCTTCTTGGATATGTCAAAAACATTTGACACTGTATCACATCAAAAACTACTGCTTGACTTAGCATTTCTCCAGCTCTCTCTAGCTTCCATTATCTGGATTTACAGCTATTTAACCAACCGACAACAATCAGTTATATGGAACAGTGAAATCTCCACACTTCTACCCATCACCATAAGATCCCAACAAGGCTCTATTCTCGGCCCCCTACTGTTCTCCATCTTTACAAACAGCCTCAGCTCCACCTCTCCCCATGCCACAGTTATACAGTATGCAGATGTTTCCACTGTCATCTGCACAGCCTCCTCCCCATCAGACCTCCTATCTAAGACTCACTCTACTTTCACAGATATAGAACTTTTCCTTAAAAAAGACAATTCATGCTTAACCCAAATAAGACAAAGCTTATGATATTCTCAGACAACTATAATCGAACCAGTAGCTAACACAAAGTTACTTGGTGTCACAATAGACTGTGTCCTGAACTATGACTAACACATAGCCCTCACCATAAAAAAGTACATATTAAACTTGGATGTCTATATAGGTCTAGAACATTCCTCACTCCATCAACTAGACAAGCATTTGCTAGAACACACCTCCTCTCCACACTATTATATGCCTCACCCATTTTCTCCTATCTCAGAAAGACTGACCTACCCAAACTTGAAACATGCTATCACAAAATTGCTCGTTTTGCTGTCTGCATACACAATAGAATTCACCACTGTGCTGCTCTGAAACAATTACACTGGCTCGAACTTCCAAACTTACTAACACTCAACCAGCTAGCTATTGCCCACAGCATCCTATACCAACCTGAAGCCTGTCCCGCTCTAACACACCTAGTACCTCCTTACAACACTGCTCACTCCCTCCACTCATCTAACAAACTGCTATTACAAGCTATGAAAGCCAATATTTATTTTGGTGAATCCTTATTTGCATGTCAAATACCAAAACTTTGGAACTGCACTCCACAACACATACTTAAGATCCCCACCACCTCAAACTTCATACTCCTTCTTAAAGAACATCTAACCAACAGCTGTCTCTGTTCCTGGATCACCCCTGGATAACTCTATCTTCATATGGCTCTGTCCTGCTATACATCTTATTTTTACTCTGTTCAAACAAACTTTTTGTATCTACCAATTCTGACTTGTATAGATAACATGGCTGATTTTATACAATGTGCAAGGTCTTACTGTATATAGGCATAACTGTTTATTGCTTTTCTGCTACAATTTTTTATGTAATTCTTTTTTTTTACTATTGTGTATTCCATTTTATTTCTGTTCTGATTATGTATGTCTATTTTGATTGTTCATACTGATAGTTTTTTTCTTTCATTTTTTGGGGGCTTTGCCGCCTGTCGGACTAACCTGGCAAACAAATGTAAAATAAATATGTTTACATTTACATATATACACGCACACACATATATAGATAGATGTGTGTGTGTGTGTGTGTGTGTGTGTGTTTGTGTGTGTGTATGCATATATATATATATATATATATATATATATATATATATATATGTATATGTATGTATATATATATATATATATATATATATATATATATATATGCATATGTATAATATGCATATGTATGCATGTTGTTTTCCTATTCCCATGACTAGGAAACTTAAATCTATAATATAATAGTCTATTTTGGTCACTGTTTATGAAAGCAGTATTTTAATTTTTATGGTAGATTATCTAAAACACTGCAGTAAAACTGTGCAGATACAAAGAAATGGGAGTTGTTGGTGTGGGTCATTGCACTAGTTTGTGGCAGTGGGTGTCAGTGAGACATTTTGTATTATCTTGTTTTGCCACATATGTGGCCACCTCACTGGACTTAGAGAGAATGAAGCCCATTTCAGGGTGAAGGGAGCCAATAATGTCACCAGCATTCTCCCATAGCCAGTCGATAATGAGGAACCATTGAACAACAGTTGTCTCTGGAAGTTAAGAGCACTGGAACAGAAGTATGTGCTTCCACATGTAGCTCTTCACAATTTTTAGTGCTGTTTTGGCGTAGGCAGGCCCTTTTAAGGTTGTACCATGAGGAGGTTCTTGGGAACCATTTCTGAGGAGTATCTTCAGATGCTGGCTGAAAATCCCAGAGTACAAGTAACAATTCATTTGCTAGGATGGTAGTACATGGGCAGAAAGGAACATCATCATGATTTCAGCATGACTCAGAATTTTTAATGCACACTGCATGCAAAATATGTTTTTGAACAATGCTTGTTGCTGCGTAAATTGTTACTGTTTTGGCTATCAGGGTACATGGCATCTTGTACTTCTGACTCATATTGATAGAAATGATGTATAATGTTTGTATTTAGTCCCTTATTAACAAAGCTGTGGTTGTATGCCATTTGGAGAGTAATAGCAATCTCTGCTCCATATCATTTTCATTATATGCCTAAGGACCCAATTATTTTTGCAGAACCATGTCTCTCGCTGCACTGTAGAATGGTTGGGCATTTTAAGGTAATTTTTTATAAACTGCAGATTCAAGTATAGTTATGGGATATTTTTTTATTGTGAAAATATCAGCCATGGGCTTTAGTGCAGCAAAGTACTATATGTACTGATACTGATACTGAGATAGTGTTTTATGTTCATTTTTAATTGTAAATTGTTTAGTTAATAGTAGCTACAGGGGTCATACTGTAGCAAATGAAAAAGCTCTAAATTAGTCATAGCTCT